>NC_045789.1:102330625-102510154 GCF_009873245.2 Balaenoptera musculus
CCAGGATCTGGAGGAAGCCACTTGCAAAGGGACTTACTGGGAGGAGCAGCTGCCCATCTTAGCCAGTTGACCCAACTCTCCCAGGATTGGGTCTCTGATCCCCCCTCCCCCATCACACCATTGTCCAGATTCAGGCACTGCCAGGGGCAGGGACTGGGGGGCCCACCTCATCTGGAGGAGGCCCCATGATGTGGGACCACAAGAGGTAAAGCCAACCTCTGCAGCTTTACCCTCACAACGGAGGATTTTTAAAAGGAGGCATTTGTTCTTATAGTTCCTTTGGATTTAACTTCATCTGAGCCCATCACAACCTGGTAGCATCCAGACCCCACAGCCAGCCTCCTTCCTCACTATCTCACCTACCCGTAATTTAGTGCGCGTGCAATTTGGTAGCCAACATCAAGTCATATTTGGAAAGAGGACACCAACAGACCAGCTAACAAGACATCTCATGATTCAACAGGAAAGTTGGAGCAGTATCTGCCAGTTTCCAGGCCAGCCTTGTGTCTGTCTCCGTAGCCCTCCCAGGCCACCTCCACCCAGAAGGGAGGGTTTTTCAGCAGCAGCACTAGAGCATTAACATGACAGATGGCCGGCAGAGAACTGACCAAGGCACAGAAGTGCAACTTCAGCAAAGACCAGGATGAGGCAGTCCCATCGAGGCGCCACCAGCACAAGGTGCTGTCCCCACAGAAGTCAGGTTCCTGGCCACGAAGACTTCAGACCAATTCACATAGGACCCATCTTTATTTACTATCTTAAACTCAATGTCTTCAGTATAACCCACTGAAGAATAGATGCTGTGACCTGAATGTTAGGATTTGTGGCCCACCTAGACGGGCCATGCCTGGGGTTGTGGAGGATCGACATTTCTGACCATTAAAATTTAACAGGATTTACATCATTGTCTTGCAAAAAAAATCTCCATGCTGAATCAGACCAACTTATCTACAGCAAACAAGAGCGAAACGTTAAACCCCAGTGAGGTTTGTGCAGCGAGATTCACACTACCTGAAAGGCTGAAGGTACCTCCACATTGATTCCCTTTGCCCTCCAGTGAGGCTTTGGACACATATGAAAGGAGAGGACTCATTATGTTTCGTGAGTGGATGAGGTTTTTCTCCAGTGTGAGCCGATTTTTCCCCAAAGGATGTAGCAAGATGGGAACCGACAGGGTTATTCTCCAAGGTGGATAATCACATGTGTCCTAAAGGATAAGCATCCAAGGTGCTCCCACATTTACTGCGTTTGGAGAGTCACTCCCGTGGGACCACTAGCCCCACATTCCCTATAGTCCTGGTGCTTTCTGGGGTGCGTTTTGGGACGAGTGCTCACTTAAGGCTGTTCACATGGATGACTTTCAGGGAATTTCTCCAATGACAGTTACTCCATCTCCTATGGGATAAGGAACCACTGAATCCGAGTTACTGCATGAATTCGTAGGGTCTTTGTCCAAATAGGATTGAAACTGGAGCGGGAATCATATACCCAGACCAAGACTCCATCCCCCAGCTCAGGCATCTGTATGCTAACAAAAGATCCAGCAAGGCTCTGTTTTCTTTGAATTTCACAGCCAGGTGCCCATAGCCTATTGGTTCTTATCACCAGCCTAGCAACCCCTGCATGACAGGCAGGGTCTGAAGAAGCTTAGCACATGTAGGGTACAAACACCTGCTACTCTGAGATTGATAGTTTGCTTCAGTGGAGTCCTGAGACAACTGAGTCAGCTCCCCAGCTACTCAGGACAGGGGACAGTCAAATCCTGGGCCACGGAGGCCAAGACTTAAGGGTGGAGCCTCTATGCTCCCGATCTGCTCATCTGTTCTGGCTCGCAGAGAGCAGGCTCTGAAAGTTAGCCAGCAATGCATCCCTGAGCAGGTTCTTCCGGATGAACTCTAAGCTCAGGGGTCTCTTTCACTAGGATCACCCTCTGGAGGGCTCTGTAGAGCTCACTATGCCACACTCCTTCCAACCCACACCATCTTAATAAGTCTGAGTTTTCCTACTGAGCGCGGCCCCAGCAAGAGGGGGCCAACCAAAGGCATCACGGAGACTCATTCAGTACACGACAGCCAGCTGGGCTCCTTTCTGGGTCACAAGCTCTGGTGCTGTGTCCTCCTATCACTACCTGCTTTCAAGCCTCTTTAGACCCCGACCAGGAAAATCTGCTCAAATCCTGAGCTCTGCTTAGACTGAGGTTGCAGACAAGTGTGCCTCAAGTGAGTCAGATTAAACTCCTTTTCTGTTTTAATCCCAGATGGAGCCTAGCACCTCAGGACACTAGTCGAGGCCACATTTGATACTCCAGCTGTTCTGAGTCCACACACCCATGCAGGTTAAAGCCAGTCACAGCCATAAGAGCTGCTAAACTCCAGCCAACACAGGCACAGAGTCGTCCTCCGGCATACGCAGCCCCCGGCTATGCCAACAGCCACACCAGGAAGCTCATTCTTACAGGCTGGCCTCCAGCTTCAACTGGATCATTAAAACAAGGCACTTGGTGAGAAGTTAATGCCAGACCAGCCCAGAGTCTCAGCCAAGTTCTCCCCACAGAGCTTTACCACTACAAAAGGGGCTCATCTCTGTGTCATTAGTTCCTTCAGGGCACTGCCTTCTAGAAACCTCAAGGGCAAGGAAATGAAGGTTGGATTTGGGCCCCAAAGCTCCACCCCACATACAGGAAGCCCGGATTGGGTGAGTTTACAGGAGGAGAAGTGTACTGCAGGACTCAGTGCAGTCACGGATCCAGCACCAAGAAAGCTAGAGCCAGAAGCCAGGGCCTGGAAGACCACGACAGGCACTCAGGCAGGAATCTGGTGAGGTTTCCCAGCCAAAAAGCTTCAAAAGGTTTGCCTCAATTTGCATACTGTAACTCCTAAAGTGATGCTGTGTTCCAAAGCCATTTCCCCTAAGAGGTCTTCACAGGTCATATGAGGTAGGGAGCTGCCCTCCCTCATCTGAATTCAGACTCTTCCATTGGTTACAGACTACCTTCCTGTTATCTCCCCACGAGTAATCCAATCTCATTTGCAGGATAAAACCCTTGCCACAGCAGTTTGTCTCCAACACCAGACGGTAGCAGTCCTTACATAGCCTAGCAGAATCAGCCATTTAGCTGATTTATCTTGGGCACACAGCACGGTGTCTGGAACACAGTAAAAACTTAATAGATGCATAGTCAGTGTTGATTTTGCCACATGCCTGGAGAGTAATTCTACAGTTTACAATGCACCGTTATCTACTATCTGCTCGAAGTCTCAAAATACTCTTCTACCACTTATAGAAGTTGAATAGACAGTTGGCAAGGCAAGGCAGGCAAGAAGCTAGAAATATCCTGTGTCACAGTACATCCGTGAGGCCGAGACTCGTGTGTACGTTCCATCCAATAAAGGATCGTCTGAAACAGTCTAGCTTCCTGTCCACAGGGCCAGATTCAAGCTTGGGTACCTTGATTCCTTTGAGCTAACCTGGAATTGAACATAAACAAAACCAAACCTACCTAAACTGAGTTGTGTGCACAGCTGCTGATTATCAAGAATTGCTATCTCATTTAAATGTCTTACTTGCTGTCATGTTAGTGATCTAATTTGCCATGGGAATGAAAGTATTTTTACAGCCAAGATACCCACTCTCCCTTAGTCTGGAGCTCACTTATCGACACTGAAAGTCTTATGTGCTATCCCAGCACTATTAACTCAGCCAATTCCCTTTACACTGAGCATAACTTAGCTCATCATCATTAACGAGTCAGCCATAGAAGGAATTGGTTGATTTGCTACCTAATCAGATGTAGCTTTATGGGAAATAATTTTGGGACTCTACATCCTCTAAGGTTAAAGACAGTTCTTTCTGTCCAGGTTGAGATGTTAGACAGCTGTGCCTTCTAAATTTAGATGTTTGTATCAAGTGGGGACAATGCAAGACAGAAGGTACACATTTTTTCTCAGAACCATGTCCCAGGGCCCACCTCAGGGCACTCAGGAGAACTGGTTCTTCTAGCTGCTGGTAGTTATCATGACACAGCCAAAGACCACTGCCCAGCAATGCTCATACCCTGAAAAGTCTTCATCTATTAGTGTTATGACCATGGACCCACACGTACATCTCCCCCACTTCCATAGCTGGGACTCTTCCATGGACCTGAGGAACTAAATCTTTCAACAGTCATGGGAGATTTAGCTGCATGATGTCATCTACTCCAGGAAAATTACGGTCCAATCGCAACTCTAAGAATGTCACTATATGTTTAACACGCAGTGTGTTTTAGAAGTTAGTTTTAAGCACTACCAAAAGATACCAGACTACCCCCAAGCTGTTCTACTCCTCACATGGCAGGGCCCCTGGAAGCCCAAGCTTACAACTGCAAAGCATGTTGTCAGATCATCTGCTTGGTGGCCTAGCTTTTAAGTGACTAGATCACCTACCACCCAATTGCCCAAGCCAGAAATCGGCCATCACTGGGCTCCTTTCCTCACCCTGAAACCCCATTGCCTTCACGTCTTTATCTACTCCCTGTCCCCATCACACACCCCACACACTGTAAGTTTCAATTAAGGTCACTTCTCTCAGAAGATATTCCAGCACCTTAGGAAAGTGAGGAACCTCATGCCCCATGTCTCTGTAGCACCTCCAGCTACAGAGATGACACCCAAGATGCTATTCTTCCAAGTTATGTACTTCTAACAACTGTATCTGAGCAAGGTTATGCTTCTTCCCCATGAGGAGCTCAAGTTTTACAAAGGGATATAAAGTATTCCAGGGCCTAGTGCACACTAGGTTTTCTATTTGTGTCTAACTTTTCAATGCCCATCATTAATGCAATGGATATTTCAACTAACAAACATGATCCCATGAGTTGACACAGGCCAAAATTTTTTGGAAACATCCTTTAAGTATGTTTTCTTAATTCTACCCACGATCAAGGGTGATACTCAATATTTTGACACTAGATAGTGGAGTGGTTGGGGGGTGGGGAACCCAAGGAAGGGTTGAAATAAACTTCCTGTGAACCAATCCTGAACTGTCATGACAAAGTAAACTGACATCCATCCAATGGCTGACTCCACACTTACTCTGCCTGGGATTAAGCACTTACAATTTCCAAGTTTTAGATGTTCACAGTGGTGTTCCTGGGAACATTTCTCTTGATTCTACCACTCCTGGAATTAAACGACCTCTTCCCATTGGTTTCTAGGGGTGCAGTAATTGAGAATCACTTCAACACCCACAGCACACTAGGCAGACAGCGGGTGCATGGCTGACTTGCAGAAGTCATGCTGCCTGACCTACATAGTCTCGACCCTGCAGGAGCAAGCCTCCCCAAGGACCCACGGTCATCCTCCCCCACGTGTCTAAAGCCTCCAACTGTGGCCAACACTGCAGTATCCTCCAGTCTTGGGAATTTCAAGAGGACACAGATGCGCCAACCGCCAACGACAACTACAGCCCAAAGATTCATAGGACTTCAATGGTACGGACATGCCAGAGGAGACTGCAAGCCTTTTGAAATTAAAACCAGATGCCTACCACTCCCAGATGTACATTAGTGGTGCTGCCTAATGCACTAACTTTGGAGATAAATAAGCTGAGACTCTGACACCAGCCTCACCCTCTGCAATCTCCCTTTGGATCTACCAACTTAAACTTTAAAGTTCATGTTGTCTGCATACAGAGGCCTTTACTATCCAGTCCCAACAATGCCATCAGTAGAGACTGGAGCCCACCCAACCAGGGACAAGGAGCGTGGGCCTTCTCCAAGCCCAGACTCAAGCTGGGGGCATCGAGGCAGAGCTGTCTTGGGCCGCAGACACCACCCTCCCTCTGCCCTTGGAAGCGGAAGTACTTCATGGCCACGCCAGCCAGGCTGAGGAGTTCGGCATCCTCACATCTTAGAGAGGCGGACTAGAGAAACGACCAATATATGTGAAGCGGGTTTGGAGATGGCCAGCAGTGATGCCCCAAGGAGTCAGAGGCACTGGTCTGGAGTAGGTGTTGGCAGAAGCCGGGAAGAATTTCTAGAATGCTTCGGCAGTCCGAGATCCTCAGTTATTTGGGGCAGGGGTTGGAGCCACTTCTGCAGAACTGGGACTTGAAGACACCCTGCACTCAGTTATGGAGACTCAGAATTTTTCCACACCTGCAGTGGCCAGGGAGAATGACCCAAGTGCTGACCAGACTAGAGTGCAAGGACACACCTGGGAAGCTTTCTGCAGAAAGCGAAGCCCCCTTGACCCAAGGCTCCATGTCATCACCAAGGGCACCAGCATGACTCTCAGACCAGACACTCCACAGTAACACAGGACGCCAAGAGATCCTGCAGCCAAGTGCCTGCTTCCTGGGTGCCACCCGGACAGAACAGTGCCCAGAGCCCAGCGTCACAACCGACCACACAGCCAGCCAGAGACTGTTGGGTCATCTTCTGGCATCAGGACTGAGAGGCAAAAGCACTTTGATTCTGAATATTTGCCCAAAAAGGGCAAACCTTTTCAAATGAAGGGTAATTGACGTCATCCTTGAACTTGCCTGAAAGAGCTACTGGATTCTACCATTTCCTGGAACATGATCGAGTAAGTTGCCTATTCAAGAACACAACTAAGGCTGACAAGTGTTGGTCTGTCCAGTTCAGCCCTTTCTCATGTGCTTAGGACAACAGCTTGGGCTCTGGAGAAGGCAGACCCAACTTTGAATCCTGGTTGTGTCCCTTGCTTTTGAACTTGGGCCAAGTCATAACCTGACCCAAGAGCATGCAAAAAAAACCAGTACCTGACTCACAGAAAGTGAGTGCAAGGGCAGAAGTCTGTTGTTCCAGAAAGGGAATCAGGGAGGCTGGGGTGAGGACTGGACTCCGTCACCTATCCTCAGGGCACTTCACCCACCATGCTGAGTCTCAGGCAGCAGCGGAAAGGCAAGTGGGGCTGTGTTAGTTGTATGACTCATGGGAGTTCTTTGTGCAAAAAGCAAAGGGGAGCAGGGGAATGGAGTGACTGCTGACCTGCGGGGAGGAGTGGGTGAAGTACTTAGGCCCGAGTCTCTGAAACCAGGTGTGTGGGCTCCTCTCCCGGATCTTAGAAGGATCAGATAATGGAGGTTGTTGTCTATGAGGTGATGGCTTAAAGAAATGAGGTCAGTAACTTGAGTAAAGAGGATATATCCCCTGAGCTATGTTTATTAAATCTAGGCTGAAGCTATGCAGTGCTACTTGTACATCCACTGGACATAACCTCAGAGGGGAAATTTTTTTATATGCAAGGTTCCATGCCTCGCAAGGAATTGCAAACTCTTACAGAACTTGTTAGAGGTGTTAGATACTCACCTGTTTGCAAAGCCCAGAGCCCTGCCAGCCTGTGAAATACTGTTTCTTGTTTTCAACTGAGCAGCCCAAGGAGGGACCCAGTAACAAGCTCACACACAGGGTTGGAGGTAAGAATTCACTTCTTGTTCTTGCCTTGGAAGAACTTACAGAGGTTAACACTCATAAGTTTCTATAGGCGGGTCAGGGTTTTGCGTTATTAATCCTCTGATAAAGGTGTGGAGGACAAAAGCAGAGCTTTTGCTGTCATGGCCCTCAATAATTCTCCCTTCTAGGAGGGCAGCCCCATGCCCCGCCCCAGGTTTCCAGGACACAAGGTGGGTACCATGTAGCTAAGTTTGCCCCGTGCAACTTCACCACCCCAGTTCATAGCTAATTGGACTATGGTTGTGAAACTGAAGACTAGAGCCATTAAACTGTAACTTGCTTGAATAAGTTGTAACTTGCCTTTACTCATCAAGCTTGCTGTAATTGTTCTTGCAAATTGCATCCCCTCCAAGCTTCACCTGAGCCTAGATTTATCAAGAGATTCCTTTAACCGCCGCATATAGATAACACCTGACACATGGGTCAGTAATAGTGAAGAGTTGCCTAAGTGTTTTTCAGGAACTTGGAGCTAGTTCTGGCCCAGCTCAAACCAGTCAAGACCACTGACCATTCAACTGGGCCTGCGTGAGTGTCTGATGGATGACCTTTTGCCGTCACAGGGCCAAAACCACCCTCAGGTCGTGTTAACGTTGCCATTTTCTGAACACGAGCCCCGTGAACCATGCAACTCAGATACAATGTGCAGAGCAGCGATTACCTCTTTTCCTGCCTCCAATCACCTTCCCCTGCATCTCCATCCACCCTATACTCTTCACCCATAAGTATGCCAAGCCCCTCACCTTCAGGCAGCCAGATTTGAGGTTCGTTCTCCCGTCTTCTCTCACTTGGGGGCCTCCTGAATAAGCCTTTTCTCAGCTACAGACCTCAGCGTCTCAGCATTTGGCTTGCTGTACTCATCAGGCGAATGAAACTGGTTCAGCAACAGAGGGACCCTTGATCCAACCTGGGCTCAATTATCGGGGAATTTGGAGGCGAGGGTCTGCTCATGAAGCCGATTGAAGGTGATGGCAGTAAGACTGGCTTAAGGTAGGAGAGACAGAGGTGATCGCTCCCAGGGACACTTTCTAGAGATGCTTCTTGAGTGTGGCTTACCTGAGCTTGTTTACACGTTACAGAGAAGGACCCAGGAAAAAGTAAGATTCCTAGAGGAGCAGGGCTAGTAATGGGGAGGTTACCCTAGCGCACAGCACATCCCGACGTCCCCCTCCAAGAGGCGGGCCAGTCCAGCCCTGAGCTCCTGGAGGGAGCAGCGCTCACCCTGGCTCCCTGTTCCTCATTCCAGCACTTGGCACGGAGCCCTCTTGCAGGGGCCCAGCGCACTCGAACGGGAAGGAGATCCCTTTCCTCAGAGCCTGACGTGAGAACACGAGCGTTGAAACTGAGCAGGCAGAAGTTCAGCACACCTGCCCAGGTGCTCCTTTGCTTCTCCCCAAAGCTCTGTACAGACTCCCTGTATAGACTCCCAATTTATGGAGGAGGCAACACGGGCTGAGGGCAGATTCCCGGAGGGCCGCACATCCTGAGCCCTCGTTTTCACTACAAAGCAGTTGGCAGAACCAAAGGGGGCAAAGGTAAAAGCCTCTTCATACACACATCTACAGCCAGACTAAGGGTTTCCTCCGAGTTACCCAGTTCAGGTAACTGCAACCAGTTTCCCCGAAGCCAGCCTAGGAGTTTTCCTGGAGAAAGACTTAAGGAGTTGCCCCAAAGTGCATGTTTTTAAGAGACACAGTTGACGTGCTCTGGAATTCAGTGCAAAGTCAGGTGATGAGCTTGGGGCTCATTCTCTGCAGGATGAGAATCAGCAGCTTCCTTTAGCTTGTCTGGTAGGCCCTTCACTAAGTATTGGAAAATCATGGTCCCTGTTCTCATGGTGTTTACAGCGGGGGCAGGGGTAAGCAAGCTGGATTAATCCAGCAGGCACAGCAAGAAATGTTAAATGCTGCTTACATACAGTTTATGAATTCAGTTGAATGGACTCTGGCCTTAAACTGGGGTGTCAGGGAAGGCCCGGAAACGGGTGCAGTAGCCCCAAGGCAGGCGCTGTGCCAGTGGCAGAGCTGAAAGACTCGGTGAAAGAGCAGCTTGAGAGCCAGGCTAGGTCTGGGTGCCCCAGGGCCTTGTAGGCCTGCAGAGGATGTTGCTCTCTATTGTGAGATAGAAGGCCGGGGTGGGAGGTAGCGCAATTGAATGCCTGAATCTCTGGAATCTAAAGAGATCAGATTTGGTGAAGGATTGAATGAGGGTGAGAATGGGTGGGTGAGGTTTCTGACCAGCGCAGCTAGAGAGATGGGGTCACTGGTCACTGCAGGAAGGGACCCCCCAAAGGAGTCTGGTCTCATTCGCTTTGGTTTGGTCCTAGGCAGCTTCTCTGGGACACGCCCGAGGTGCCAGAAGGCAGTTTCAGAAGTGAGGGTCTCAAAAGTGGCTGGACTGACACAGCAGTGAGTCACTGGAATACAGTCGCTTCAGGGTCCCCACTGGAGGCCAAGGGCACATTGTTAGGTGGTTGTATTAAAGGCGTGGGTGAGGAGTAGGAGAAACCGAGGAGAGCTGGAAACACAGCTAGCCACAGCTCAAGTATCACTGAGCCCTTACAGCTGAAACCACCAGACCAGGATCACCCCAGAGAAGAGCACCCCGCATCCCTCTTCCTTCCAACTGCCGCAACTCCCTGCCAAGTCACACTGTCTGCGACTTATGTTTTATAAAGGCCAGCATCCCCACCACACCCAAACTTTTCTCAAGCCCCCAGACCAACCTAATTTACTTGTAAGCTAAAAGAGCCATAGAGCCTAGCATCCTGCCAGGGGTTTGGAACTTAATTCTAAGTAAGTTTGCTTTATAGTCTCATTTTCACCTAGTCCAATGAGGCTTTACCCACACGCAGAAGGGCTAGAGGCTGAGGCCTGTTTTACTTTCAAGTCAGTCCTTGCATTACATAGATGCCCTAGGGATGAACTTAAGTTATCACACCTGCTCTTAACCCAGTCCCAATAAGGGTAATAATTAAATCCTGGTTTCTCAGAATAATTAATTACAGCTCCCACCCGTAGAATACTTGTTTTTCATTTCTGCTTTAGAAATCTCACCCTTATGTACAAAGACACAACATTTCTAGGGTCCTTCAATTCACAAAACTACCTTCCCATCTACCCTGTGCCAGGGACACACTCCCAACAAGAATAGGGAATGGAGTATCAGGAATGCACTTGCAAGGGCTGGAAGGTTGCAGTTCAAAATAAGGTGGTCAGGGTAGGGGACGGTCACTGAAAAAAGTGACGCGAGCAGAGCATTTAAGTACTTTTCAGAGTAATTCCAGGTAGCGAACAGAGGTGAGGGGGGACCCCACAGGTGCAAGAGCAAGCCTGGGGCATTCCTGGGGTACCAAGGAAGCTGGCGTGCTGCAGAAAGCAAGCAAGGGGGAGCAGAGCTGAAGGCAAAGGAGAGTAAGATGGAATCTCATGGAACCCATCACACAGGGCCCAGGAGGCCATGTTAATCCCTTTGGCTTTAATTTTGAGATTCCAAGTGCCTACAAGTTTTAAGCTGAGGAACAGATTTGATCTTCAATTTTGAAACCAACAGGCTGCAGTCGGGAGAGCAGACTAAGGTGAAGGTCGGGGAGCAAAAGCCAAGAGGCCAGATAGGAAACACCTGCGTTAACCCAGGTACGATTTCAGGGCTCTGCAGGCCTATTAAGTGGAGGACGCAAAAAATGAACCTGGATGCAGTTTAAAAACAGAGCGAACAGGATTTTCCAGTGGATTAGAGAAAGTCAAGGATCACCCCGAGGTTTTCGAGTTTGGGCTTCAGGTCCTTTAACATATTCTCACATTCTCCCTCCTCCCCCCGCCCCGCCAATTCCGATGGAAAGACAGTAGCCCCCAGCCCCCGCTGAAAGGTGAGGTTCAAAGTATCAGTAACACCTCAGAACCCTTGCTTCTCCCCTCGCAACGAGCCGCCGCCTCGATCTTACAAGGAAGCTCCCTTTCCCTTCTGCTGTCTCCATTAGAAAATAAGCCCTAGTTTTCTTCGAACCTACATCCCCTTTGCTCTATGGCTCCTAGCTTTACTAAAAGGAAGTTTTGAGAGAGCTCGGCCCTGCAAGGTACATCCCTAAAGTTCCTCCTGCCAGCTGCTTTTTTCGAGGAAGGGCGACTCCCAGTTAGTCTCGCTTTAAAAAGCAAGAAAAAGCACTCTCCTATGTTTGCAAAACCCAAGCTGGCGCCTCACAGCTTCTGCAAACAGCAGGCGTCCACCCGGCCGGAAGGCTGGCGGCTCGGGAACGCCCGCTACGCAAACACAGGCAGGAAAAAGGCTTCCCCGGAGCGCTCCGCTGCTTTCAGCGCCCGCAAAACCTCAGCAGGAAGCAACCTCGAGTACCCCAACCTTCCGCCCACCCTTCCCCCAGCGACCCTAACCTTCACAAGCCTCGCCCACCAGTTCCCAACAGCATTCTGACCCGCAGCGCGGCTGGCCCCGCCTTTTCACAGGGCCGTGAGTGACGTCACTTCCGGAGGCGGGGTGCCCTGGGCGGGGCCCGCGCGGGGGGAGGGGCGCGGCCAGGTCCGCGCAGGCTCGCCGGGGCCGCAGCCTCCGAGCTGAGCGCTTGACTATATATGGTCAAAGCTGGGGGCGAGCCGCGTGCGGGGCTGCGCTTCCGGGTTCGGCGCGTCCTCAGCGGCAGCGCGCAGGGCAGGGCGCGAGCCGGCCTCGGAGACCCGGCCTCGGACCGCCCCCTCCGCGCACCGCACGCCCGGCGCCGCCTTTCGGCCCCTGTCCCCGGCTCGGCCTCGGCCCCGTCTGATTCTCGGCGCGCGCGGCCCCGGAGGCTCTCGGCAAGCGCTGCGCGGTAACAAGTGGGCAAGGATGCCATACGAGATCAGTAAGTGCCGCGGCCCGGTGCCCCCGGGATGGGCTCCGGCCCTGCCTGGCCCCCTCGGCCATCGGCGGGGCGCGAGGAGCGGGCGGCCTGGAGGGGTCCCCGGGGCGCGGGGGAGGGGTGCGGGCGCAAGCCGGTGAGCGCCCCGCCGCCCTCGGGGGCGTCCCCCAAAGTTGGCGATGCGGTCGGAGCCCCGCGGAGCCGCCGCATCCCTGAATGGCCTGGTGGGGAGCGCGAACCAGGAAGTCGCGCAGTCCCCTGCGCTCCTTCAAAGTGGCGACCGCCCCTCCGGGTGGAGGCAACAGGTGACCGGCTGAGACCGGCCCAGGGCCCCTCTCCTTTTCCCCCTCCCCTCCCCTGCTCTCTGTCCTCAGCCCGGCGGGGGGCCGAGGCAGGGGCTGCCCCTCATGTGCCCTGCTGCGTTTGTGTCTCTGCAGAGAAGGTGTTCGCCAGCCTCCCCCAGGTGGAGAGGGGTGTCTCCAAAATCATCGGCGGCGACCCCAGGGGCAACAATTTTCTTTACACCAATGGAAAGTGCGTCATCCTAAGGAACATCGACGTGAGTACCTACCCCCTTCCCCCCACCAGGCGCTAGTTCCTTCCCTGAGCGCAGCTCTTGGGTTAATTCTTCCCCTTCCACCACCTCACCAGCCGCCCAGCGGCCTGGGGAGAGGACGCCACGCCCCCTCAGGCTTGGGAAGACAACTCGGAAGCCCAGGAAGACAGCTTCAAATTTATACAGGCCCAATTCTCTTTCTTCGTGGGGAAGCTGAGGCTCAGATTAGTTCAGTTCAAGAGAAGAAGGGCTCTGGGTTTGAGAGATCGGACCTTGACCTTGGGGTGATTGGTGACTTGGCCTCTCTGAGTCCCAGTTTTCTCGTCTGTAAAATGGAGATGATGAGATGAGGCTCCCCTCCACGTCCCCCGGCTGCCTGGGTCCCCTGAGTGAGACGCTACATCCCTCCAGCCCAGCATGCCTGGCAGACACCCAGCACTGGGTAAATGGCACTCGTGTTTAATCATTTCACATCCAGGGTCCCCCAGTGTGGCAGAGCCCGGACTCACAGCCAGGCCTCTGCATTTCAGCCTGATCTTCCACCTACAAATCTGAGCCCCAGTGCAAAATCAGGAACCAGTGTTTTCCCATGAAGCATCTGCATAGACGTCCTGTACCCAGGCTGAGAATGCTTCTAGAGCCCACTCCTTGGGAAATCCTGGAAATTTTCCATTACTTCTCTGTAATTATTGAAATGACCCAGTCTGCCGGTCAGTCTCCCGGCTGCTAGGACGGCACGCTGAAATCTTTCTTCTGCCTGCCTCAGCTGAGTGGTGGGGTGGGGTATGGAAGCCAGAGGTACCAACATGACCATTTGGGGGTGGATGGGGGGTTTCTCCTGAGCTTGGGGTGGGGCCTTGTGCACAGTTTGTAGGTGGGTGATTTTGATTGGTGATGCCCCCAAGGGATGTCAACTTAAATTCACATGTGTTGTGCATGATTACCCTTGGGGGGTTGGAACTGTCGCTTTTGAGATGCCCGTGTTCTCAGGAACCTCAGGGCTGGCTGAGGGAATGAAGGGGCTCTGTGGGCCTTGGTTTCCTTGTCTGTGAGAGGAGAGGGCCCTGTGTGGAATGAGGTGCTTCTGGCTCCGCCCCCGTCTCTCTGGTCAAGCCAAGCAGTCTGCTGGAAGACAGAGCTCCATTTGGCAGTTTCTCCCCTGCCCAGGATGGCTGGGCACCTCACTGGAGGGGGGTGGGTGGGTGTGAATGTGCCTTGAAGGTGCTAACAGCTCCTTTTCTAGATACAGATTTCTAGAAAGTGGATCCCGCCTTGCTCAGAACTGGGGGAAACATCACCAAGGACTTAGATCATAAAGATCTGGAGGTCTCCAGAGAGGTCCTGAGATACTGAGAAAATAAAAGTTGAGATGGCCCTTAGTAGATAGATACTCACTTGTAGTTTGTCAAATAAAATGGGCGAAAGCATTCTCAGGGATACAGTACAGTGGAATGAATGCTTGGGTTTGTCCCTAACAAGGCACACACACATCATGGCAGGCTACACTCACTTCCAGATGGGAGACCTCACATGAAGACCTACTGTGTGTCTGGTACCATGAAAGGTTCTTAACCTTCAGTATCTCCTTTAAACCCCGCCCCCACCCTGCAGTAGACCCATTGCTCAGAACTGGGGTCAGGCTCAGCGAGGTGCAGGTAGCCAGTAACGGGAGCTGCTTCCAATGGAGAAGCTGTTTACAGCCACAGACAAGCACCCTCTTTGCAGGAGGCATTCCCTGACTTGTGGAACCCATTCTGCTTGTTCTTCTGAGCTTTTTATTCTTATCAGTACTCCAGAGTTTACCATTCTCTTTTGAGGGCACATCTGCTTTCCTTTCCCATCTATTTGTAAGTTTCTACAGGGCCAGGACAGCATTGGGATGCTGATGTGTTCCTTCCTCTCTGTTCTGGACATACATCAGGCATTTAGGCTTTTGTTCAATGGGGGTGGACCGTTGGTACTTGAGTAAAGGTGGGTACATTTTTAATTAGGGCAGAGTACCCCTGGGAAAAAGACAGGAATCTAATGAACATTCAGGAAATAGGAAGGAAGGTGATCTGGTTGGAATACAGGTTCAGAGTAGAGAAGAGACATGAAAGGGAGGAAGGGACCAGATCGTGGAATGTCCAACAGATGTCTGATTGGCAGCTCATACTTAATGTGCCCAAACCATATTTGGGTTTCCCATGTGTCTGTCCCCAGAACAGCGATGCCACTCCCCAGCTGGTCAGGCCCCAACCTTGGACTTCTTGGTTCCCCCGTCAATGCCATATTAAGTTCTTCAGTGAATTCTATTGACTCTACCTTCAAAGACTTCAGAATCTGACAGAACTACTCATCCAAGCTACCATGCTCTCTCGCCTGGATTGCAAAAACAAAAGGCCAACCTGGTCTTCCACCCTGACCCTCCTCTAGTCTGCTCTCCGCACCACAGCTGGGCCAGTTACGTTAAAATATGAGATCAAGTTGCTCCTTTGCTCTCCCCGACCCACCGAGGCTGATAGGGCCTTGCTGTCCAGCCTTGCACCTTTGATCTTACCTCACTGCTCACCTTCTCCCACTGGCTCCAGGCACCCCGGCTTCTGTGCTGTCCCTGGAGCACGCTCCATATGGGTCTCAGCACACGGGCATCGCTGTGCCCTTTGTCTGGATATTCTTTCCTCAAATAGCTGCATGGCTCACTCTCTGTCTTGCTTTATGTTTCTGTTTAGATGTTGCCATGTGGCAGGGGCCCCTCCTAAATAGCACTCCCATCCTGGCCTTCTCTGCCCTTTGGTGCTAATGGTGCATGGGGAGCTGGCGAGCAGCCACTCTAACCTGCTACGTCCTGGCCTAGCACAGTACCTGGCATGTAGTAGGTGCTCTGTAAGTCATTTGTTGATTGAAAGGCCTTGAAAGCCAGGCTGTGTCGTGGAGATAATAGGCAGCCACTAAAGGTTTTACTGCATGGAAGTAAGAAAGGCTTAGCCTGGTTCAGGCTGCTGGACCTAAATTGTGTGGCATCCACCTTTACTAACACCAAGTAGGTATCAGACCCTTGCTGACCTTCCACTCGGAGTCACGGCTGTCATTCACTTTGTTGCCTTAAAAGTTGTTTTGTGAACCCAGCATAACGGCACTTCTTAAGCTGGTAGAAAAGATTGTTTCTTATCTATTTTCTTTCAACACATCCGATTGCCACACCTTGGAGAGGAAATTCTCCACAGTTAAAAGCATGCGGTGACATGGCCATTCAGAAAGGAGTATTCCAGAAGGAGGGAACCTGATACACTCTTAACTCTAGGCCCGCATCACCCCTGCCCACTGCCCGCTATGTAGTCTGGGAAGGTTCCTCCCAGTGGCTATGAAGGAGCCTCTTCATATTCTGAACTGCCCAGGATCACTTCCCTGTAAAACAGCTTTGGCAAGTGAGCCTCCTGGCAGAGGCCAGAAGCAGCTAGCAGATTTGCTACAAGGGCAAGTTTGGGGCTTGCATTTTAAAATATCCAGTCCCTAAATTCCAGAACTAATATATATTTTTTATATATATACACATACACACACACACACACACACACACACACACATATATGCATATACATACACATATGTGTGTGTGTGTGTATATATATATATATTTGGAAAAAATGATTTATGTAAAGTTAAACTCCAGGGAGTGCAGTGTTTGTAGCAGTTTGACGTTGCTTTGCTTCCAGGCACAGGATCAGTGGACTCATCTTGAACAGAGTATAAACCAGGTTGGGGGATGTTGAACTTGAGTGCTGAGTTTCACGCAGAATGATCTGCTGCCAATCGTGCGCAGAAGGGCCACTTGTGCGTCCCCTTCAGGTGGGGGAGGGGTCTGTACGTGAAGGGACAGATGGCTGGAGAAGGACTGACCTCGTCCCTTCTGTCCCATTGCACGTGCCTCCGAGTCCCTGCCGCGTGCCCGGGATGGCCACCGGCCCCGCGGGGAGCGCAGACACAGAAGCCCTTCCTGCGCGGAGCTCGCTGCCTTGGGTGGGATGAAACGGGCCCCCGGGTGACAGGAGGAAGTGGCGTGTTTGCTTACTGCCTGGACAGAAAGCCAGCAGGCAGCACACGTGTGGGGTCCAGGGCAAGGAGAGCACTGAGGAAGCTGGGGCTCCGAGAAGGCCCCGGAGCCGAGTGGAGCCCGAGTGGTGGGGACGTGCCTCACTGGCTCCCAGGCCAGTGACCCTCAGGTGCTTTGGATGTGACATCAGTGTCACCCCCTCCCCCGCCCATTGCCAGTCATGGTGCGGCCCCCCCAAGTGTCAGCTGGCTCTGGGTGGGCACTTCCATTTCTCTCCCATCCACCCTTCCCCCTCCACCTCCTTTACTTGAGCCCGAGTTAATCCTGTTACAAGTATTTATAAGCACCTGCTTTGTAGTGAAGCCCATGCCTAGTTCCGGAGACAGCCCAGCAAAAGCCTGTCCTCATGGAGCTTGCAGTCTCCCAGGGAAACCGACACTCAGACAGGACTGATGCTGAGAGGAGGAGACGTGCCTGGGGGCCCAGGAAGGGACCAGTCAGTGGAGAGGGGGTGGCGAGAGGTCCACGCACAGGTTGTGGAGTTTTGTGGCTGGAGCACTGGGGTGGGGGGGAGCGACAGGCAGGCAGGAGAGGGTGCGGGGCTCTGGTGCTGGGGGCCTGGCGGCTCTGAGACAGCCCGGCCCTGACTGGAGGCCACCAAGACCATGAAAAGTTTCAGCAGATAAGCAGTGCGGTCAAGTCAGTAGAGAACTGGTTCTGTATCTGAGATGTGAGGCGGGAGGGAGGCCGATTAGGAAGCTGCTCAAAGATGAAGGCATCATCAGCTGGTTCATCCATCCCCGATCCTCGGTCTTGGTGTTGCCCACACACATTCCATCTTGCCGAGCCCTGCCCGCAGCCACAGTGCCCAAGGTTAGATCAGTGGTTCTCAGTGAAGCAGTTCCGCCCCCGCTCCCACCCTGCTGAGGGATGCTTGGCAATGTCTGAAGACATTTTTGTGCTACTGGTATCTAGTGGGTAGAGGCCGGGGTGTTGCCAAACATCCCACAATGCACAGGGCTGTCCTGCAGCCCAAAGTGTCAGCAAGGGTGATTGAAGAACCCCAGTAGGTAACATTCTAAGTGTAACATTCACACTTCTAAAGAAGTGTGTCCTGAGTGCTTTGAGAACAAGAGGGAAGGACCAGCTATGCCACAGAGCCGCAGCGAAGGCTTCTGGAGAAAGGGCACTTTTGAGTTGGGTTTTGGAGGGTGAGTAAGAGTTCTCCAGGAAGGGCATTGAGACAGCAGAGATGGGGGGAGTCTAGACAGGGAATACAAGTGCATGGAGGTTGGAAGAAGTGGTGAATCAGACCTGGGCCCTGCCCTTTGTGGGTATAAGAATGACATGTGGTCCAAGGTAGAAAGTAATAAAGGCAGTGGGGAGGGAGGTTAGGGAAGGTAGTGTGGGCTTTCTGGGCTGGGAGAAATATTTCCAGCTTGGAGCATCAGAGAAGGCTTCTTGGAGGAGGTAACCTTTGCCTGAGGTTAAAAGATAATTAGGAGAAGGTTATCTGGGACCGGGAAGTAGGGAAGATATTCCAGACTGAGGCAGATAAAGGGAAGAGTGTCACAGCTAGCGATCTGATAGAGGAGGGACGAGGGCGGAATGGGAAATGGACTTTGGACCGTAGGTCCAAACGTATGGCTGCGTTCCTCTGGGTGAGAGGGAGCCTTGAAGGTTGAGCAGGGCAGGCAGATCGCCGTGTGTATGAAGTCACGGGTTCACTGCTGGACCCTGGCCCAGCCCAGAGGAGGTGCAGGTGTGGCGGAGTGAATGTACAGTACTTGGTGTGTTCTCACCACCCTCTGAGGCGCTGTGATCAGGCTGAGCCTCTGGGTTCGGACCTGCAGGTCTGGAAGCGCAGAGGTCTGTGGAGCTGCCTGGCAGCCGGGTCGCTCTGTAGTCACTCGAGTTGAGCCCTCGTCGCCGGTGAGCAGAGGGCCCTGCAAGCTGTGTTTGCCGCACAGGTCCCACTACCAGCGCCTGCTTTTAGGAACTGGGTGTGTTTAGAAAGCCAGTGCTCTGGAAACTTAATCCTCCTGAAGGTCGTGCTCACTTTGCCTGGTTTGGAGGAGGCCTGGGTCCTTCTCTGGAGGCCGCCAGGGACCGTCAGCTGCTCTAGAAGAGCGCGGAGGCCTCTGCAGTGCTGTGTCCCACAGCTTCAGTGGTCGGGCGGCCTTCCCGATCCCTGACATGTCCATTGGGTTCACAGGGGGCCAGGTGTGCCGTGGCAAGGCGCCATGCCCTGTGGCCAGAGCCACCCCTTAACCTTACCTGTAAAGTGCGGTGGTGACCTCTGACCTCAGCACCTGAGCCTCAGGACAAAGGAATGTGAGAGAGCCTTGAGGGGCTCTTTTAGTGATTTCCCCCCCTGTGTTGTGGAAAGGTGTCTAGGGAGATTGCTTAGCTTGCTGCTGGGCGGGGGCTCCGCGCACAGGTGGGAGGTGGGAACGGCCTCCTCCTCCAAGGCACCTGCACCGCTGGGCCATGAACCAGCCCTCTGCAGTGATGCGATCAGAGTTGCGACATAGAGCCTGGCGGATCAATGGAAGGCAGAGGGGTCAGTTGGAACGACATTGTCAGGATATTGTCCCGGTCCCAGGAGGGGCAGGAAGAACTGGATGGCGTCTGGCTGGGGTGGAAAGACAGGTGGGGTTGAGAGCTGCTGCAGAAGATGGGACAGGGCTGGGGCAGGCCTGCGGGGTGGGGTCACAGGCGGGGGGCAGGGCAGGGACAGTCCCAGGGTAGAGGGTGAGGGGCAGGGCTGGGCTGAGCCTGGGGTCTCGGTGAGATGACAGGAGGTTTTCACGGGCTCTGCCTGCCTCCGCCCACATCTGCCAGGCACCCACGGGCCTCAGATGCCAGGGCTTCCTCCTGGTTTCTGCCTGAAGTCCCTTGTCCCCTGATGGGGGCAGGGCAGGAGGGAAGTCCCAGGGGAGGGGCACCCCAGCCTCACACCCTCTGGCAGGGCAGAAAACCCAGCCCCGCTCTGAAGGTCTCCCTGCGGCTCCTGGAGTTGGCTTCCTCCCCTTCCTGTCTCATTCCCCGTTCCCGAGTGCTTCCCCAGATAAACTGCACACCCCAAATCCTGTTCTCCCTGGAGACCGCGGAGGGGGGAGGGGAAGAACTGCTGCCCGCTCTGAGGGTCTGAGTCCTGACCCTGCTGGTCTCCGATGAGCCTGGCCTGCAGTGGACACGTTGGGCACAGGGAGGCATCATCTTTGGCTCAAGTAGCCGGCCTCCCTGTGTGCAGAGCAGCAGGGAGGGGTTGCTGCTGATCGGATGTATTATGTTCTTTACGTTCAGCCTGGAGAACTTGGCCCAGTTGTATTGGGAATACGGACGAGGTGCTGTCTCATCCAGCCCAGAGCCTGCTAGCAGGCCGAGCCTGCTAGGGAGGACCCTGGGGTTTCACTCACCCTGACCATTTAGGGGGAGGATTTTTAGGGGCAGAACTTCCTCCCAGAGCGGCTGCTCACACATCTTCCACCAGCCACCCACTCACCCTCTACGGGCAGTGCCAGGCTGTACATCCAGCGTGGGCATTGCCCTCGGAGGGATGGCTTTCCCATCCGTAGTGCCCACGTGTGGGTGTGAGAGTCCTCGGTCAGCCTCGAAATGGACGACTGAACAAGAGCCTTTGTGGCGGCCTGGCCACAGACCGCTTTTGCCGGCTTCCCTGTGAGGGACGTTGTCTCCGTTAGAATGTTCGGGTACAGAGGACTAACCTGGGCAGGGACAGGTTGGGTTAGACGGGCGTTTAATGGATCCTGGGGGGTCATCATTTTATTGAGGTGTAATTTAGGTACAATAAAATCCATCCGTTTTAAGTGCACAACTTGAGTTTTGACAGATTGATACTGTCCCATCACCACCGCCATGATCATGATACAGAACGTTCCAGTTACTCCCAAAAGCGCCCTCTTGCCCCTCGCACTCTGTCGGCCTCTCCACCCTCCCCCCAGGCCCTGGCAGCCCCAACCTGCTTCCTGTCACAGTGGGCTTGCCTTTCCTAGACTTTGATCAGAAAGGAACCATGCAGTGTGTTCTCTTTTGCGTCCGGCTTTGTCACTTACGTAGGGTTTCGAGGCTCCTTCCTGTGGTTGAGGGGATTTAGCAGTTTGTTGCTCTCCGTTGGCCGAGTCGTGTTCCGCTGGATGAACGGTGCGGTTTGCTTCTCCAGGCACCTGTGGGTGGATGTTTGGGTTGTTTCCACGTGGGGGCTGTCACGAACCTTCAACCATGTGTGTCTTTTTGTGGACGTGCACTTTTCTCTTGGACAAATACCTAGGAGTGCGATTGCTGCGTTTTTGTATAAGTGTATGTTTATAAATAACACGCTGAACTATTTTCTGGCTGTATTATTTTCCATTCCCACCAGCAATATATAAGCATTCCAGACTGTACCCCACCCATCCTTGCCAACATTGGTGACATCAGTCTTAATTTATTGACTTTAGTGAGTATGTCATGGTTTCTCATTGTAGTTCTGATTTGCATTTCCCAAAAGGCTGACGACATTGAGCGCTTTTTCATGTGCCTGTTTGCCATTCAGAATATCTTTGGATGCCTGATATATTTCTAATTTCATTAAACAAATGTTTATTCTGCAATGGATTAATTTATGAACCACATACATACTATATCTTATGATGCTAAGTGTTAAGTCCTAGGGGGAAAAGGACTATGTAAACTTTTTTCCCCCAAAAAAACACTTATTGAGCATCTGTTATTTGCCAGCTGCTGTGATGGCTAAAGAGATAAATGCACATGAAGCAGGTCAAAGAAAAGCTGGAGGAGAGGGGCAAGAAGGCCAGGGACTGGTATGTGTCATAACTGCCTTGGGGACGTGTGAACTGCTTTGGAAGCACAGGAGAGAGAAGCACAGGAGGCTTCGCGCAGATTTCTCCTCACTTAGGCCTGATAAGTGGGTGTTAGCAGGCAGAGAGAGGTGTTGCTGGCGAGGGCACGGCATTTACGGAGACAGGGGGCTTACAGGAAAGGCAGGAGTGTGATTGCCGGGGCTAGAACTTAGGGGGCGCTTCTCCGGGCTTACTCTGGTGGGATGGGGGGGATCCCGTGGCCGGGAGGCTGAGAAGAGTCCAGGCCTCTGACCTTGTCGAGGGGCATAAGGAGGGCAGGAGGGGGGAGACAACGGGGTGGTCGTAAGAGGTGGTGTCAGCTGGGGGTCAGGTTAGGTGTGCCTGCAGCAGCCTCCCTGGGACCCGATGTGTCCACAGCCTGTGGGAAGCTGCCTCTTTTCCACGGGCATTTGGCTCGCGGAAAGCTGTCAGCGGGTATCAGGGATTAGATGGCTCCGTCTTTCTTCCCTCCTGGGAGAAGGCTCGGCTGTGCAGACAGATGGACAGCATCTCAGCACGTGCTCCAGGTTTGCTGAGAGCCCTTGGTTGTGTGTGCAGGGGTGGAGGGAGTGCCTGATCTACTTAGAGTAAATTCTATGTTGAAACCTAACTGCTGAGTAGCAAAGATGCTCCTGGTCCCAGATGCTGGCCCTGTTCTTGCTGCAGAGTCCAGCCAGCCTTGGATTTGTGCCACAAAAGGCAGTTTCCCAAACGAGGGATTTGGACGAGGAGAGGCTCCTGGCGGCCTGCCCCCCTCTGTTGCCACACCTCCAGGCCAAAGGCTCTGGTTCGGGTCAGACACTGCCTGGAAGCCTGTGATAGAGTTGGTTCTGAACAGGGGAGACCCGCTTTGGGGGAACTGGACTCAGAGAATGCAGCAGCAGCCGGCAGCTCCCCAAAGTGGGAGAAAATGAGAGTCATAGATTTTTTTCTAATTTTTTCTAAGTTTCTAACGAAACTTGTATTTCCTGTATATATTTCACAAATACATATTTGCTTGTACTCTGGCAAGTAAGGAAAAGCAGACAAAGGAAAGAAAATCACCTTGAATTTTATACAAGAGTTAAAAACTACCTAGAATTCTATCACCCAGGCAGGTAAGTATACCTCTGGGATTTTTTTATGGAGGTTTTGACTTCAGTATTTGTGTGTGTGTGTGAGGGCGGGGTATGTATGTCATTTTCCCACCCAAATCCATTAATCTGGAGAGCGGAAAGCAGTTTGCCTGCTTCTTGGTTCCCTGTGTTCATTCTGGTCTCCTCCCTGCAGAACCCGGCCATTGCTGACATCTACACAGAGCACGCCCACCAGGTGGTGGTGGCCAAGTACGCGCCCAGCGGATTCTACATCGCCTCTGGAGGTACCTGTCTGTCCTCGCGCATGGCTCCTTGGTCCATGTGGTGTGCCCCGCCCCGCCCCAGTCCTGGGGCCAAGCTGGGCGCCTGGCTTGGGAGGGTGGGGGGTGGAGGAGGCAGGGAGGAAGAGGGAAGACCCTCAAGGAGCGTGGGGATGGCAGGTGGGGCGAACGTGATGAGTTTCAGTTGGGGCTGACAAGGAAAGTGTAAGCCAGCAAAAAGCCCCTTTCCAGAACTCCAGCTGGCCGTGTTCCAGCTGGTTCCAACTCGGAGGTCAGGGGAGATGCTCATGTGAGGTTGGCTCTGCGGGCAGCTGTACCGTGATGTATTGGAGCCCATTTTGTTTGTGTGTGTGTGTTTCTGACTTGTAGCTTTGTCTCGTGTCACCTTTTGCTGTTCCGTTTCCTGTACCGAGCACACCGCCAGCCTCAGGCAAGCACTTGTTCCATTGGTGGTCAGGGCCTTGGCTCCATCCAGCCGGGCTTTTGTGTGGCTCAGTGGGAGGCTGGGCAAGAGGAAGGACGTGAGCTCATCACATTGTAGGATGCTCTATTCAGCCGATTCTTTTGAGGTTGGTCTTTTACTATTACAGATGAGAAAGGGAGGCACACAAGTTAGAGTGTGTTAGACCGCGAGTCTCCCATTCGTTCATTCGTGCACTCAGCAGATGTTGGCTGCCTTGCCTGTGTCCAGCCTGGTCTCAGGCCCCATGAAGAGCCAGGTGGATGAGCTGATGTGGGCCTCGTCAGCCTCCCTGGAGAGTGACAGAAATGAGCAAATTGCTGAAAGAACTAACGGCCAGTGGGGGAGGGCCGTTTGTCTACAGTGCCTCACTCCCTGCATGGCAGGCAGTGCAGACCTGCCCCTGAAGGGGTCGCCCCTTCCTAGCTGTGCAGCCTTCCTTAAATAACTTACCTTCCTGGGCCTTAATTTTCTCTTCTGTAAACTGGGACTGTTAGTTCCCACCAGATCGGTTTGGGGAGGACCCAGTGCAGCAATGCATGTACAATGCCTGGGGCAGCCCTGGCACTGGTGGGCACCACAGGGGACCGTGGTGTCTGTCACTGAATGCCCGGACACACCAGGGTGACAGGCGTGCTGGCTGACGGCTAATGCTGGCCGCCCGGGGTTGTGTGTGAAGGGTTCGGCCAGGAGCTGGCACAAAGTGGTCACTTCATGATTTTTATGTTTACACCTACTCTGACTCCATCTATAAAACTTGCTCTAATTTATATCCTACGATTTACTCTAGCCCTGTGATTTCTCCGCCCCCCAGCCCTGCCTGCCAGAAAAACTCCCCTTCATTTAAAGCGCCATGATTGGGGCCTGGTGCCTTTTAAAACTGTGTCTTCTCAGGAGAGAAGTGTGGTTGGCACAGCTTCCCTGGCTGCTCTTTGAGCCGTGGCCTGGCTGCTGAATCACTCACGAGCCCAGGCCTGCCCTCTGGTCCCCAGGCAGGTAGTTTAACCAGACAGGAATCACGGTCTTCAAATGCTGGCGCAGAGACCGTTGCAAAGGACAGTCCACAGAAGTAAAGGCTCCATCTGACGTTCTCCTCTTGTACAAGCTCCCTGACTTGGTGGGGGAAGTGAGGGAGGTTGGGCTGCAGGCAGGCGTGGGCGGTGTATTTTATGTTTCTAGCGAGCTGGCCCTTTGAATGGAACAAAGGCCACAAAACATTTACTGCAGAGATTAGGGCTCTGGGCTAAAAATAAAAATAGTGTGGTGTGCAGGGTTTGGAGCTGAGAAGGTGTTGTGCCCTCTGGCTAAGTGGGTTACCCGGCACCCGGTGTGCCCGGGGTGGGGCTGGGGTCCCTGAGGGCAGGGGTCCCGGTACCTCAGGAACCCTGCAGTCACTCCCAGACCGGTTTCCAGCCTCAGATCTGCGAGTCTTTAGATCCCTGTAAGTCTGGCTGGTCCACGTTCTGCAAAAGGATCGAACCTTCTGGAAGGCCCATGGGAGGAGCCCATGCCAGGGCCTGGACCCCCAGCTCTGAATGAGACGGCAGTCTGTGCCCTGGGGGCCCCTGGGTCCCGTGTGGTGGTTCTCAGGGCGGAGCCATTCCTGGGCCCAATTTCCCTTTCTAGGGGATCTTCCCAGGCTGCGGAGTAGAGGCTCTCCCGGATAGGGTTCTCCGTGCCCTGAGCAGGATGTGGGGGTTGCTCAGGTGAGGCACGTGGGAGGAGAGACCAGGCTGCAGAGCCAGAGCGGGTGTGAGCAGAGGCCGCCCCCGCCGCTGCTGCCCCAGCAATGCTGGTGTGCGTTCCACACCAAGGCGGGGTGGGGGGCAGGTTCACCACGAACGGTCATTACCGGATGCAGCTTATTGTCCGGGAGGAGAGCTGTTCCCAGTGGTGCAAGGAGGCCTTGTTGGAGGGAGGGAGCCCCTTCCCCACTGTCACTGTCTGTCCCCTTGCACTGTGGTGCTTTTCTCCGTTGTCCTGTAAGTGCGTGGATGTGTGTGTGTGTGTGTGTGTGTGTGTGTGTGTGTGTTGTCTGCCAGCAGATGCCTGGTCTGTGCTGCGCCCCCAGCACCTGGCACAGGGCCTGGTACCCAGGTGCACCTGGTCAGGGCCGCCCTCATCGGATGGGGCCTGAGCGCCTGGTCTCCACACCCCACTGTCTGTTTCCGGCCCCAGCTGCTTCCGAAAAGAATCAAATGCATGAGTTGGGCCCATCAGAAGAGGCTGATGGTCTGGGCAGGGAGACAGTGGGAGAATGATGAGGATGCCTGGCCTGGAGCGGGGCTGAGCTGAGGGAGGTCCAAGCGGGTTGCCCGTTGCGTTCAAGGGGTGGGGAGAGCGACCCCCTGCTGTCCAGGGGCGGGGAGGGGAACGGGCTCCGCCTTGTGCCTGCAGACGCTGTGTCCTCCATGACTCCGTGGAGCGCCCTGGGCTGACCTGAGCGCGGGGGCCACACAGCCCGGCGCGTGCGTGAATGTGAGCACACGCGTGAGTGTGTGTTTCCTTCCTGTACACACGCACAGTGCTCCTTTTCTGGCTCCGGCCTCTGCCCCTTCCTTTTCTTTCCCCGTTGGCCCATTTGTTCAGCCAAGAGGCTTAACTGGCTCGGGTCAGCCTTGGAGCTCGCCTCGGGCAGCGTGCCAGGCAGTCTGGCTGGACCTCGTCCAGAGACCAGGGCCCCCGGGACCCCCTCATTAGTGCTGTTCACAGGGAGGCTAGCATCTCATCTGTGCCACGGCGGATGTGAGCCCCGCATATTTGCCCACGGGGAGGGGTCTCCAGTGGCTTCTGCAGAGCCTTAGTTAATTCACTGACAGAACTAACTCTAACTCGGTACAAGTGTCTGCGGTGTCCTAGGGGCTAGTCTAAGACTTTATGTGTGTGGACTCATTTTATCATCACAGCAGCCGTCTGGCGGCATGTTATCCCCCCTGTTGTGGGTGTGGTTGTAGGTGGTGTTTTAGGCCTACAGAGCCGAGTGGGGCAGGGGCCATGTCTGCGGCCGACGCCCACCCTCGACTGGACCCGAACAGAAGTTGAAAGCTGTTCCCACTGGAACAGTCTGTAGACCTTGCGTTCAGTGCTGAAGTGGCCAGGGGTCCTGGATACAACTCAAGCTTACATGCTGGGGGGAATTGGCCCAGACCTATGCGGGGCTGAGGTCTTAGCCTCAAGAGTTAGTTTAAAATGCTCCACTTTTCCTTCTTATTTGGGAAGTCAGTGCTCAGTTGGGAAGGGGATGTGTCGGGGTTGGTGCTGGGAACTTGGTGACGGGATGGTGGTGGGGAGAGAAGGGGTTGTTACTTTATCACCGATCCGCTGCAAATGCTGCAGTGAGAACAGGCCTGGCGTCAAGTTCTGCCTGTAGCGAGACTCCTTCCAGCACCCACCTGCGTGTCTCACAAGAGGGTCTCACTCATGGCTCAGCCACGAGTGGTGGGATGGTGCCTTGCTCTACTGAGTAGGGGCTGCCGATTGCCTGAGGCGGGGAAGGAGATGGGAGGGGAATGGGGCCTGCAGACCCAGGTGGGGCCCCCGTGCGGGACCCAGCATGCCCCAGGCTGCCCAGCTGCACACACAGCAGTGCCCTCGTTTGTACTGGTGACTGCAGCCCCTGCACGGGAGATGCAGTGTCACTAGTACTGTTGTGTTTTACAAATGAAGATCTTTAGCTCCTGAGTGTTAAGGAAGTTGCCCGGGGCCCGTATGCCAGTTAGATAACCCTCCAAGGAAAGGAATACAGTCATACACTAAGCTGCTTCCTGGGCGGCGGGGAGGAGCGGGGGTTGCCACTGTGCGTCCCTGGGCTTCCTGACACCCATGCAGGGCTTGAGATCCCTGTGGTGCCTGAAGAAATGCGGAGACTCCCTGTTGGTCCTCATGGAGGCAGCAGGCTCTGATTGACGGTGGCTGGGTGTTATTTATCTGAGGAACACACACGCCTTCTCCCAGCTTCGCCCGGCCAGCTCCAAAACCCTGGGCGGTGCTGGGTGGCCATGCCTGTGCCCACGTGGCCCCGGCGCAGTGGTGAACGTGGCTCTCGCCGCCCCGTTGTGTCCGCAGATGTATCTGGGAAGCTGAGGATCTGGGACACCACGCAGAAGGAGCACCTCCTGAAGTATGAGTATCAGCCTTTCGCTGGGAAGATCAAGGACATTGCTTGGACGGAAGACAGTAAGAGGATCGCAGTGGTCGGGGAAGGAAGGGAGAAGTGAGTCTGGCCTCGGCCCCTCCTGCCTGTGTCCCTTGCTTAGCTTTCTTTCCCGCACGCCCCCGGTGGGAGGGGTGCGGTGATGTCGGTGCAGCTTGGACTGGTGTGCGTTGAGTCCTGTGGGTGCTGGGCTTCCTTCAGGGTGGGCTTCGGCAACACACAACGGAAAGCCACACGTAACCACGGGGAACCCCCAGGGTTTGTCTCCGGGCCCAGGCACCTTCTCTGATCTGACGTCCTTGGCCCTTCACCTCCCAGAACCCCAGCTGTCCCGCCCACATTCCAGGCAGCAGGAAGCAGGAAAGGGAGCAGGTGAAAGTGATGCAGCTCCTAAGAGTGTTATTGGGGTCCCTCCCAGCAGCAACGCCACGACCACACCTGCCGAGAGTGAGGCCGGATGTGTTCCCTAGTTGGGCACACCCCATGGCCACCTTACTGAGGAGGGAGGAGGGGGCGACAGGACGCTGGGTGAGCGGCCCCAGGGGGCTGCTGCACTCAGGGGGCCAGTGACCAGCAGGGTCAGTACCGCAACCCAGGTGTCTTATTCCGAGTGCAGTCAGGGTTCCCTCCCCGGCACCTCTGCCGCCCTCAATCGCTTGTACTTGGCAGACACATATCTTTGTTTCCCTTACCTAGAGGCTCCTCTTAATGTGTGTTCTGATAGGTGTTCATTCTTCCATAGCTTTTCTTCAAGTCATTCCTGTTGGTCTTAATTCCTTTTTCATTCAGTCACAAATGGTAACCCGAACAATACATTTTTGTTGACTGTTGACTGCAGTCAACAGGCTGGGGATGGTAACCGATGTGTTTCCTGGTCCACAGCCCAACCCCAAACCCCCCCATCCACTCCCCCGCCCCCCACCCCTTATTAAAACTGCTGTGAAACTGATGAAGCCTCGAGGTGTTTCCTGGCAGGTGCTTTTAAGGCACCTTCATGTGGGAGGCTCCTTGGGTCTGGGCCATAAGACACGGACATGCAGTCCCTTCCCGGAGGCCCTTGGGACTGCTCCTGCTTGTTCTCCTATCCTTCAGACAAATCCTGGGTGCCGTCAGTGTTGGCTCTTTTGGGGAGAGTGTATGAAGCACAGTTGTGAGCAGGGCCACCCTGCCAGCACCACTGCCCTCTGACTGCTGGGAACACAACTGCCCGTGGTGACCTTCCCAGGACTGACTTTTCTCTCCTGGGTAAAGGTTCGGAGCCGTCTTCCTGTGGGACAGCGGCTCTTCTGTGGGCGAGATCACGGGACACAACAAGGTCATCAACAGCGTGGACATCAAGCAGAGCCGGCCATACCGCCTGGTGACCGGCAGCGACGACAACTGCGCCGCATTCTTTGAGGGGCCACCATTCAAGTTCAAGTTCACAATTGGCGTGAGTGGGCTTTTCCGGAGGGTGGTTTTTCGGTGAACTTTATGGTTTGTATGTGAAGCCAGTGGAGCCTAGACCTGTTAGATGCTGATGGCAGAAGGTCACGGGCACATGGCATTAATGCCAGGATGGGGCGGGGGTCGCCCTGGGATGATGTGTGTATTTCTGGGTGGGAGTAGGCACAACTCTGATGCTGTGAGACCAGGCGAGCATCCTGCCGGAGGTGCCTTGTTAGAAAGGGGAGCCCAGGCCCAGCGGCAGCCTGCCCTCTAGTTGTACCAGCTTGAGATCCACTGAGCCACCAGAGTGGAAGAGGAGGTGGGCTTCCAGGGATGTCTGGTTTTGTTCCCTCCTGCACCTCCCCGGGAGAGATGATGAGGGCAGGGTCACACCTGTAAAGTGACACAGGGTGAGCAGAGTTAGGTGCTTTGCCTGTGGATATGTGCTCTAAACGCCCCAGTGGAGTGACACAGGTTTTGGGTATAAATGGCTGCGGGGCCTCAGTCCCAGCTCTGCACGTGCTCCCTGACTGAGGCAAGTGCCTGAACCCTCGAAGCCTCACCTTTCCCATCTGCACGATGGGCGTGGAGACATGGACGTGAGAGCATTTTAACCATGGATTTGATCTGTGCACAGGGCCCGCAGGCCCAGAGCAGCCCACGATGCTTGTTTCCTGCCCTGGGGTCTGAGGCTGGAGCACCGAGGAAGGGCGCCTGGCAGGGGATGGCCCTCAGGCCGGTCTCGGGGCAGCCGTGGTTCTGAACCTGCCCTCCTAGTTTGTCTTGTGAAAACACTGGAAAGGCAGCCAGCACCGGTGGTGGAGGTGGAAGTGGCCGCGCTGAGCTGCAGCGCGGAGGATGCATGGTGCTTTACGGCCAGCTCTTTCCTCTGGAGGCGGCTGAGCTGGGGTTGGCCGAGGTCTGGGGACGTGTCTCGAATGTTACTGGCTGGCTGAGGAGTCCTGTTAACTTTGATGACAATGCAGTGAAGCACAAAGAGCAGGCAGGGCGTGGCCGGGAAGGCGGTGACGGTCCTCTGCGGGTCCCCAGGGGGTCCCTGGGGACAAGACTCGGGCCGTGGGCAGCATGTCCAGACACAGGTGGGTCTCGGCTTGGGTGCAGAGGGGCTCTCCAGGTTACCTATTTGTAGTGAAATGGGGTTGGATTCATCCTGGGGCCACCGAGTGGGGCCTGGCTGGCTTCTGGGCCCTGCAGGGTGGGCAGCCTGGAGTCCCTCCCGACACCCCACATCTCGCAGAGGCTGGCTCCGGGGCTGCTGCTCATGGGGAGGTGGTGGCACTGTGTTGGAGGCCATGGTTCAAGGTCAGTGTGTCTTAAGTGGGATAAAGTACCCTGGGACACCGCTGAGTCAGGCTGAGTCAAGTAACTGGGCTTCCTGCACGGCGCCCCGGGGAGGAGGGAGGGGAGGTTTCCTTGGCAGCGAGAGGCCGTCCCAGCTCGTACCCGTGAAGTAGCCCTGCTCCCCACGCCCGCCACACGTGTTCTGTTTGGCTTCACGTGGCCATAATCTGGGCTGTGGATGGGCGGGGCTCCTTTCCCTGTCCCCACCCCCCCAGAAGGATTCGTTTCTTCTTTGCAGATGTGGGTTAAACCCTGCACAGAGCGGTTCGGTGGCGGGTGAATGGAGCCAGGATTCGAGTCCAGAGTTGGCCCGAATCTGTGCCCCTCACCACCCTGCCAGGCCTCCCCGTGTGCTCACTTGGGGACTTGGCCAAAGGTTCTTCCTCTTTCCGTTTTCCTTTCTAACTTGAGAGCGCTGCCCTCACCCTGTGGCCCTGGCAGGCACCTGTCTCCAGGGTGGGCACACAGCTCGTCCCCAGGTCTTCCTGTGTAAGGACCTAGCGAGAGATCAGAAGGGGCTGTGGACCAAGAATGGGGGACATGGGGTGGCAGCCCAGTGCTGCAGGTGGTGGCTCTGTGGCCCTCCAGCTGGCCGTGCCTCTGGCCCCCCGGGAAACGGGGTGAAGATGGCCCTCCTCCACTGGCCCCGCAGAGCTGTGGGGATGACAGGAGAGATGCTGGTGGACGTCTCAGTGTCCGTGAGGAATTGTTGGGTTTCTTTGTGCTGGAAAAGACTAACAGGCTCAGTTGGCTCAAGCAGGAAGGACAGAGGACACTCGGGTCCCCCACACCCACCTGAAAAGCCCTGTAAGGCGCTGACAACTTGAGATCAGCCTGTGCCTTTTCCATGTACCCGCCCTAGGGCCTCACGGCCGCAGAGTAAATAAAGCTGTAGCATGAGGGCTGCCCTTCCTTCCCATTCCAGCTCCTGCCACCTTCCTCTTGACCTTGTTCAGGACCATGGGGTAAGGGGTGGTTATGTGAGGAGCACAGAGGGGTCGAATTCAAATTGCTGCCTCAAAAAGGAATAAGTGGTGTTCCAAATTTCAGTACAGGCCAGAACAACTCCAAGGAGGCTCAGCCCCTCATGGAAGGAAAGCAGTATTGCAGACACTTGGGGCGGCCATGTGGAGCGAGTCAGGCCACCCGTCCACCCTGCTGGCCTGAGTGCAGGGGTCCAGTTGCTTTTCCTTCTTGTTCATGAGTTCGTTAGCTTAAACCAGCTTCTCATGTTGACAGAGTGAGAGTGTAGACGAAGCTGATTCATGGCCCAACTTTAGCCGGACTGCCGTGGTTCCCGCCTGGTCCTCTGTCCTTGTTTACCTGAACCTGAAATGGGCTGAGAGGCTGTAGGAACACCAGGTGGAAGATGCTTTCCCCTGGAATTGGCCCCAGCCCACCTGGGGCAGTGACTCCAGGGTCACAGGGGACCGGCTGTGGGACAGAGGCCATGGACAGCACGGTGTCCACCTCTGGTGTCCTGTGCATGGGGATTTAGGTTCCCCTTTGAGGCCCTAAGGGTGGCCTGAAAAGAAGTGGGCAGGTGGACCTTGCCTCTCCCGTGGAGGCGTCTTCCTGCTGAGTGCATTCCTGTGATAGACACGTCTGGATGTGTGGTAACAGGCCCCACTGAGCGTCTCTAGCTCACCTGTGTGTCTGTGCACCTGGCCCGCTATGGCCTTGGGCGAGTTTCTGCCTCTCCAGCCTCTGCGTCTTCCTCTGTCAGGTGAGCAGGTTGGCTGCCCAGGTGACCGCAGACACTCCTGGAGCGGGCGCCTCTGACGGCTGTGTCCACAGTACGTGGGATAGTGTGTGTCTGGTGAAATGATTGCTCAGGGCAACAAGTGTCAGGACCCTTATTTGCCCTGGGCCTGCTTGTCAGTCTGTGACCGTGTGATCTGGACTGGAAACTACCTGCTGCATCTGCCCAAGCCTCTGAGAGCAGGTCACCCAGCCGCACCTGGCAGCGAAGGGGACGCCTGGCCTTCCCTCCTCTGTCCAGGTGGGCTGCGCAACCTGTCACCTGTGTGTCTCACACGTCACCTAATGGGGAGTTACACTTCCTTCTAGGAATCTCTCTCTCTGCTGTTATTACAAGTATCACCTTCCTAGACAAGTAAAATTTGAGCTCTAAAATGCAAGGTTTTCTGGTTGTTTTTTTCCTGTTTCCTGTGTCCTTACAACAGGGCAGAAAACAGAAGTTTGAGTTGAGGTGTGTATCAGGTGCCCACCTTGCACTTGCACACACACACACACACACACACACACCCCTCACCCGGCCCCCGTGCTGGCTTTTCAAAAAGCTGTGTGTGCGTCTGTGGTGGTTGTGCCAGGAGGTCAGCAGCGTCGGTCTCCTTCCCGGTGAACTCCTGAGCCGATGGCAGGGAGTGACCCGGCAAAGCTCCGTGGATGGTCAGTGGCCCAAAGAGGATTAGAAGGAGCCTTTCATCCCTTCATCAGGTCCTCCTTCTCCAGGGGAAAGTGGTAACTGGCAGGCAGATCTGTGCTGGGTGACGGGAAAGGCAGGGCGAGGGATGCGGTGCTGCCCTTCCCGGCACTTTATGGGAGGACCTCGCAGAGAGAACAGGGAGCCCGGTTTGGGAGGGCGCGGTGGCCTGAAGGAGGGAGGGCGAGGCAGCGTTCCAAGTCAGGGTGGACACCCACTTCTGGAGTGCGGACCGTGGAGGCACATGCTGCTCTCGGTAAGGCAGCGGGTGGTGGGCACGGGCGTCTGAACTGCTTGTCCCTCCACAAGCCTGTGTCGAGGGAGCGTGGCAGGTGGGCACAGGGCATTTCAGTGTGAGGGTAGGAGTCCTGCTGCAGGGCACAGCAGGGCACAGCTGAGGCTGGTGGAGCCGGGAGGGCTCCCAGGGACACCTGAGCTGACGGGCTGGTCAGGCCGTGGCGCCCAGTGGCGCTGCGTCCCTGTCAGTGACGTGGACTTGGGTGCATTACCTAATGATTGCTAATTGCTCCCATCTCAGGTTTCTCAGTGGTGAGGGGGAGGGGTAATGACAGGGTGGGGGAGGTAATGATGGGGGGACAGGTGATAACAGGACTGGGGGGTGATTACGGTGGGGAGGTTCCCTCCAGAGCTCCGCTTGGCTGTGACTGAGGCCGGGCGGGACAGCCCCACCCCAGGAGGTGGCCGCGTGGAGTGGCGCTGCGCCCGCATAGTGGGACGGTTAGCAGGGACGGGGGCCAGGAGCCCAGCCCAGTCGTCTGAACCGCCCCATGATATTTCGCCAAGCCTGTTCCTTCCTGTCCTCCGGCCTCCCCTCCCTGTGGACCGGGCTATTTTTAGCCCTCATTTTTTTGGTTAATGGGCTGCTCACGGTTCCTCCCTTTAAATGGGCTATTTCAGGAGCAGACATCAGTCTCCTGCTCATTCGGGCTCTTGGCTCAAGTTGCAAGAAAACCTGACAGGGAGAACTTTCTAAAGCTGCAGCGCCCGGTCCCCAGGGTGGGCGTCTGCCCTGTCCAGTCTGAACCCCGGGGGCCCGTGTTGTTCTGGGCCTGGGGAAGGGCACCCTGCACCCGGTGGGGAGACGGACGACAGACACATGTCCACACGTGTGATGTCCCCTGTAGCATCAGGGGCGCAGAGGGGGGCAGGCGGGCAGGGAAGGGGGGTCAGTGGCGTAAGCCGGGTGGCTCTGGCCTGATGTCTGTGCTGCCCCGCTGGGGCACCCTGACCCCTGAGCTGGGTGTGTAGGGGGGCCGGTCCTGTTCCCTCAGGGAACCACTGTACCTGGAGTTTGGCGAGTCGGAACTGCAGGGTAGCCGAGGGTCCCTGTGGTTCACAGCGTGTTCCTCACGTCCCCCACCACAGCCCTGCTTCGGCCCCGTGGTCTGCTGTACCCAGGGGAGCTCTCGGCATCCCGGTTCTCGGGGGGTCTGGCCGGGGCTCAGTCCGTCCCAGGGAGCCGGCCCCAGCCTCCTCCCCCGGAGCAGCAGGGCCGGGTCAGCCAGTGGAGGTCAGGACGAGAGGACCAGACGTTGGCGCAGTTGCGTGGGAGGTTTTGTCACTTAAGAGCTTTTCCTTTGACGTCCTCCAGGAGGAGCTGTGTCTGCCTGCCCGTCCTCCCCTTCCCACAGGGTGGTTCTGGGGGGATTGAGAAGCCCTCCCACCGCTAGCTCCGAACCACCCCGGGGACAGAGGGCCCCGGGCCCTCGCTGTGCAGCTGGCTCCGTCGCAGCTGTGGGGACGGCAGAACGGTGGCAGTGGGCCTGAGGAGTTACGGATCTGACCTGGGTGGCTCCCCGCCCGGCCTGCCTGCCTCCTGTGCAGGGCCCAGAGCCAGCTCGCTCGAGTAGAGAGCTCTGGACGAGGAACTGTAGACCTGGGCTCTCAGAACCCCGCCTCTCCAGGCCGGGGCTGTCTCCTGTGGAAGGAAAAGTGCCCGAGGCTCCCCAGGGCCCCTCGGGGTGGTAGGATGATGGGTGAGTGACAGTCATGGGGGAAGAACAGTCAGAGGGCCTGAGAGATCCCAGTTTGGAAAGATCATTCCTTTTGATGCGTTGCGCGCCTCCTGGGAAATGGCCATCCTCCAGCTCAGAACACAAACCTTAGAGCAGGAAAGCTCGGCCATAGGAGCAGGATAGGTGTACCCAAGAAACCAAGAAGGCAAAACTGGCCTTGGCCGTGGGGGCATAACCCAGGCTCTGCCTCCCTCTTCACGTGGTCTCCCTGTGTCTGCACCGAGTCCAAATCTCCCTCTTCCCAGAGGGACACCGGTGGTGTTGGATCAGGGCTCACACTAAGGCCTTCATCTCACCTTGAGTACACCTATAAAGACCCCGTTTCCAATAAGGTCACATTGACGGGTACTGGGATGTCAACCTACCTATTCAGGACACAAGTCAACCCATAACGTTACACAGTCAAACACATGCAGTTCCTACCACCCCAGCAGCTCCTGTTTTAAAATTGTTGGTGGTTTATCTTGGTGGGTGCAGGTGATGCACTCTGAGTTGAATTGCTTTCCCTGCAGGTTGGGCGCCCATGGCTGCAGGGGCAGTTAACCCCGCGTACCTTTAGGAGAGTTGATAGCTAACGCTTCTTGCGTGCTTGCAGGTGGGGTGGGAGAGCAGCCGGGCTTTGCGTGGGTGGCTGGTGGGGTCTTCAGAGGATCATTCTCTGATGCAGACCCTTCTTGACTGAGGAAAGAATGAGTTCATTTACTTATTCGGGTAACGGAATCGCCCCTGGAGATCACGTCTCCTCAGTCACTCAGACTCTTGTTCCCACAAAGGTCATCACCACTGTTTAATTTCTTTAAAACCTCAGTTCGTTCAGCAAATGCCCACTGAGCACCTGCCGTGTGCCGGGCTCGGGCCAGGCCCTGGGGGCTCGGGGATGAGGCCTCACGGTCCCGGCCTCATAAGCATAAGGGTTCCGGACTTGAGCCCCCTTCCAGGGCTGGAGGGTGGGTGGGGGGCGTTTCTGTCTGCGGAGCTCAGGGAGCACATCACAGCGGAGGGAGGCCATCCAGGCAGAGATGCACCCGGCCACGGTGGGCGGGCTGGGACTCACGCTGAGCTCTAAAGTCTTCCGTGGACCGGCATCCCCACGCGTGGTGGTTGTGGACCGCGTGGTGCATAGAGACCTTTCCTGAACTGCCTGTCACCGGATAACTGTCCCACTTCCTGCAGGACCACAGCCGCTTCGTCAACTGTGTGCGGTTCTCTCCTGATGGGAACAGATTTGCCACAGCCGGGGCCGACGGTCAGGTGAGGGCTGGGGGTCCTGGAGGGAGGGGTTCGTCTCTCGGTCCTCTGCGATGGTTCAAAACAGGCAGACTTAGTAAAGCTGGTCTCGATGTACATACAGCTCCCTCCTTCCCCCTCCTGGGATGCAGCTCAGTTAAGGGGCTCTGTCCTCAAAGCATGGTAGACCCGTCTCTCCATCTCTCTCCTTTTAAAGGAGCTCAAAACTCATCTATTTTTTAGATTCTTTTTTGTAAGAGCCACAGTCTTGATGCCACCCTCTTTTTTTTTTTTTTTAAAGTAGAGGGAAGGATTTTTAATTTATTTATTTTTGGCTGCGTTGGGTCTTCGTTTCGTGCGAGGGCTTTCTCTAGTTGCGGCAAGCGGGGGCCACTCTTCATCACGGTGGATGCCACCCTCTTGATGGTGGAGCAGGGAGGAGTAGCAGGAGCTCATTTAGCGTGCTAACTGCTGGGCCTTCACACATGCACGCGTGATCCTCATCTATTTGTGTTTCCTGCAAGATCTACATCTATGACGGGAAGACGGGAGAGAAGGTGTGTGCACTGGGAGGAAGCAAGGCTCACGACGGCGGCATTTATGCTGTAAGTATGCGTCTGCGTTCACAACTTGGTCTGTGGTTGTGGTCGGGCCGTGTCTGCGTTTATTGTCATCTGTACACACGTGTTAAAGTTGGAAGCTTGAGATGAGGGGTTAGAAGTGGGGGCAGTGGCAGAGACCTTCAGGGTCACATGGGACACGGTGACGTGGCCTGGAGAGGCCAGTGGCCAGGATGCTCGTCCTGTCCTTGCCCTGGTGTGTCCCACCACCTTCTGGGCCGTCCTCCCTGCTCAGAAATGGGGGCTGTGGACAAGCTGCTGTCTGAGTCTCTTCCCCCTCGAATGCTTGACCCATGACCACCATTTGTTTGAGTAGATCAGCTGGAGTCCCGATAGCACCCAGTTGCTTTCTGCTTCCGGAGACAAAACCTCTAAAATTTGGGACATCAATGTGAACTCTGTTGTCAACACGTTTACCATGGGCTCCAACGTTCTGGACCAGCAGCTGGGCTGCTTGTGGCAGAAGGACCACCTCCTCAGCATCTCCCTATCCGGCTACATCAATTACCTGGACAAAAACAACCCCAGCAAACCTCTGCGGGTCATCAAGGTACGGCCGGGCTGTGGAGCTGCTGTGTGTGCAGGGGCTGGCTGGAGGGGAGGTGGGCGCCCGGCCAGAGGTAGGGAAACTGCGGTGAGGTGAGGCCCAGTAGAATGGCAGGATGCTGGTTGTTTTGGGGATGTGAGTTCAGCAGAGGTGGGAGGCCAGATGCCACGTTCCCCTTGAGCTACTGTAAAGCTGGATGCTCGGGGCCTGGGGTTCAGGGCAGCAGCCCGCGCCCCTGCTGTCAGGGTTGTTTGTCTCGAGGGGATCAGCCTCCCCCGGTTAGGAGGCCACTGGCTGTGTCCGCTCGTGAGGCAGGACCAGGAAGATGCTGAAACCCAAGACGGGGCACGTCGTGGGGCATCACCGCAGACGTGGGTGGCCAGCAGGCCTCGGAGCTGGGCCTTGACGGTGTGCGGGGTTTGAACGTGGGAATGAGTGTGGGCAGGCACTTGTCGTCTGTGGTTGGAGCAGGGCAGGCATGAGGGAGTGGTGGGGAGTGGGAGGAAATGGACTTGGACAAGTCGGTGGAGCCCGAGGTGCAGAGGCCCCAGGTTTGGGCAGCAGGGAGTGATTGAGGGCTGGGAGGACCCCGTTCCTGCCTCCCGTCCTCGTCACCCAGGACGGCGTCCTCGTCACCCAGGGCGGCGTCCTCGTCACCCAGGGCGGCGTCCTCGTCACCCAGGACGGCGTCCTCGTCACCCAGGGCGGCGTCCTCGTCACCCAGGACGGCGTCCTCGTCACCCAGGACGGCGTCCTCGTCACCCAGGGCGGCGTCCTCGTCACCCAGGGCGGCGTCCTCGTCACCCAGGGCGGCGTCCTCGTCACCCAGGGCGGCGTCCTCGTCACCCAGGGCGGCGTCCTCGTCACCCAGGACGGCGTCCTCGTCACCCAGGGCGGCGTCCTCGTCACCCAGGGCGGCGTCCTCGTCACCCAGGGCGGCGTCCTCGTCACCCAGGGCGGCGTCCTCGTCACCCAGGACGGCGTCCTCGTCACCCAGGGCGGCGTCCTCGTCACCCAGGGCGGCGTCCTCGTCACCCAGGGCGGCGTCCTCGTCACCCAGGGCGGCGTCCTCGTCACCCAGGGCGGCGTCCTCGTCACCCAGGGCGGCGTCCTCGTCACCCAGGGCGGCGTCCTCGTCACCCAGGGCGGCGTCCTCGTCACCCAGGGCGGCGTCCTCGTCACCCAGGGCGGCGTCCTCGTCACCCAGGGCGGCGTCCTCGTCACCCAGGGCGGCGTCCTCGTCACCCAGGACGGCGTCCTCGTCACCCAGGGCGGCGTCCTCGTCACCCAGGGCGGCGTCCTCGTCACCCAGGACGGCGTCCTCGTCACCCAGGGCGGCTCCCTCAAGGCTGGCTGATCACCAGGGTCTGCCCTGAGTGTCCCCTCCAGTGGGGACTGTTCCTTGCCCCTCCGTCAGCCCCGGAATTTTTGGCCTCAGGAAATCGCAGCCAGGCGAGAAGCTCCTGTGTCCTGGGGCCCTGCTTGGGCACTGCCCATTGCAGACCTGCTTCTGCTGGAGGGTGGGCTGCGGTGGGAACTCGGGGTCGGCCTCGCCTGCTCTGTCACCCTGGATGAGCTGTGCCCTCAGGGGAGGGGTTTCCATAGCCCAGCTCCACGCCGCACCCCGTCCTGGCAGCTGAGCCTCCTGGGGCCAAACCCCAGGGCTTCCTCACACCCTGCTCGCTCAGCTGCTTCAGGGCTGTGCAGACAGGCTCTGGGAGACGGCTGGGCCCTGTGGGGTTGGTGTTGGCCAGCCTGGGACTGTTCCCCTCAGGCCCAGTGAGGGCCAGCTGCCCGGCCCTGCAGTGCTTTGTACATCCCATCCCACAGTCTCTGAGGCCACGGCCCTTGTGGACTCAGTGTACAGATGACCTTGCCCAAAGGAAGGGGCCAAGCCTGGCCGTCTGCCCCCTTAACCCTGTGTGAAAAGCTCGCGAGGCCCAGGTGGGCTTGGTGCCTGCTGCATCCCGTTCAGGTGGGGCGTTGCTGACGGGAAGGGCTGATCCAGAACAACAGCTGCTTCGGCCCTCAGTGCTGGCCCTGCACCCTCTGCTTCCACAGAGGTTTATCTGGCTTGGCCCTGAGGATGGGGCCACTGGGGCCACTTGCTCCACAGGCTTCCAGCCCAGTGTGATGAGTGTAAAGTGAAGGTGTGTACATCCTGGCACAGAGCCCAGGGGAGCTGGGAGGGGTCCCCGACACAGTCACTTCTCTGGGCCTCCATGCGATGGGGAGAAATTGCTGGAGAGAGTCAGGCGTTCCTGTCTACCTACCTCCTCTGCCCAGAAGAGCAGCTTCCCGTGAGCCGCCCTGATGCTGGGCTCGGGCGGCTGTCCCAGGCATCGCCCCATGTCTGCTGGCGCCCTGGGAGTGATGGAGACCCGGGCCTGACTGCTCCTGCTGATGTCACTGTCGCCGACAGCACAGGCACTACCAGCCAGGCTCCTGTCCCCCGCCCCAGGTCAGCTCAGGAACCTCTTGGGCGTTTACAGTTGTCAGAGAAACCATCCCAGCCCTCCTGCCGCACGTATGTGAGTCCCGAGCAGTGTTTGGTGCTAATGTCGGGCTGTGAGTGAGCCCAAGAACAAGCTGGAGTTAGAAGAAACTAGTTGGAATAGCGGTTCTGAGCCCCGGCGCACGTACAGATCACCAAAAAGGGCTTGATGCCTCTGTACGGGCCCAGTGGGTGCGGTCAGAGACCAAGACCGTAGGGATGGCTCTTAGGTGCCAGTACTTTTAAGACACACCCAGGTGACCCTGCGGCTCAAGCTTGAAGGTGCATCAATCACCTGAGCCAATCAGCTTGTTAGAACACGGTAGGTGGGTGGCACCCTGGCGCTCCGAGGGTTCATCTGTGGGATGCGGGAGAGCTCCATTTCTCACAAGTTCCGTGCGAGGCTGCTGCCCTAGACGGGGGGCGTGCACAAGTCACCAGGCGTCTTGTTGAGCGCAGGTTCTCAGTCTCCAGGCTGCGTGGGGCGACACTCCCGGTGAGGCCAGCCCTGGTCTGAGGACCATGCTTTTAAGTAGCAGGGCCAGTGGGTTGCTGCCCTGTGGAAAGGACTCGGGGTCTGTGCACTGGTTCTCCCGTCTCTGAGAACTGTGTGTACCTTTCTCTGAAGATACACACCACACCGTGGCAGCAGTCAGCAAAGCTCAGAGGGACCCGCCTGCCTCTGGTGAGGGGAAAGAACTATGATTAGACCAAACCTCCGGGTTGTTCCCATCCGAGGAGCAGTTACAGGGGAGCTTAAGTGCCTTTCTTGAAGCAGACAACTGGTTGTAGATGAGTGATCTGAGCCCACCATGTTGCCGGTCGGGGAAATTGTGGGGTCCCAGCCCTGGGACAGCCTTGGGGGGAAGGGGAGAGCTGGGAAAGAAGAAACCTCACGAGCCTGGGGCTGGAGCCGGAGCCGCAAGCTGTGCTTCTGGGTAGAGGACAAACCATTAGCAGCACCCGGGACCCCCTGGGCCTCCGAGTGGCCTGGGGGTCCCCCTGCCTGCTTGTGCAAGGGTTGGTCCCTCCCAAGACTACTCCCGGTACTGTGCTTTCCCCCCGGGTAGGGGCTCACCCTCTGTGGCCGTTTCCTCCTTGTGTGGGAAGGGAGGGTAGCTGGGTCCGTCTGCACAGACCTGGCGCGCTGTTTGGGCTTCCACTAGACTCCCGTCCTCCACCCAGGTTGGGTTAAGTGCCTCGGTGGGGAGGGCTTGAAGGGTTTGTCAGGTGGTCGCTCAGCTTGGGGCTGTTTCGGGCCCACCGGGGCTGCGGCGTTGAGGGCTCTGCCTCCCCTCGCAGGGGCTTAGCCGGTGGAGAGCATTTGACAAGCCGAGGCAGGATGGCAAGTCCTGAGTACCCCCCGCCTGTCCCTCCACAGGGCCACAGCAAATCTATCCAGTGCCTGGCGGTGCATAAAAACGGCGGCAAGTCTTACATCTACTCTGGGAGCCACGACGGACACATTAATATCCTTTGACTCACAGCGCTGGCTCTGGGGCCCCTGGCAGGAGAGTCGAGAGTTTCCTGTTCCCACGGTGCCAGAGGCGAGGCCAGCCGGCTGGCAGCCGCAGGGCTCCTCTGACCGGTCTTGGCTGCTGGGAGGTGCCGTGTCCGTACTCGGGGCCTCCAGCTCCAGGCCGCGGCCTTGACCTGATGGGTCACGTTGTGCGGCCTTAAATGGTTGCTGAACCTCCCTGAACTTGAGCTGCTTCTCCCTGTTTGTGACCTGGTGCCGGCCTCGTCCCTCTCATGAGCAGCAGCAGAAAACGTGTTAGAATCCAAAGGGACCCAGAGCCTTTGGGGAGAGTCCCCTTACTTTAAAACTGGGGAGAGTGTAGCTCGGATGCCTCAAGTGCCTTCCCCAGCGTTGCACCGCTCGGCGACGGCTGAGCTGGGCGGGAACCGAACCCCCGCTCCCCGGCAAGGGGCTTTGCAGTCCCTCTGAGACGTTCCCGGCAGCCCTCCCAACCTCCTCCTCCCAGGATGGCGAGCGTGGGAGGCGTCGTCTGAGGGGCCTGCCCCGGTGTGTGTGTCGTGGCCGCGAGGGAGGCCCGCCCTCGTGCAGCCTGGCTCCTGGTCCGCGGCTGCCCTGCCCCCTGGAGGGGCTGTTCCAGACCCCCTGCTTCTCCCACCTCCGCAGACCCGCCTGGTCTGTAGGGTTCCCTCCCTGGGAAGGTCTCCCTCAGCCCCGAGGGAGGAGGGCAGAGAAGTCACCCTCCGCCCCGTCATACGTGAGGAGATGGTACAGCGGAGGGTCTTGCCCAGCGTCCCCGCTCCTGGAACCGCTCCCTCCTCCCCACTCATGCCCACCCCCGATGTCCGCGCGCCGTGACGTTAACCTCCTGCGGTATCGATGGATGGCGCTCCCTTCACAAGACCACGTCAGGCGTGGAATATACACGCAGCTTCCTGAGGGAGCAGTCTTCGGTGCAAATGAGACTGTCGTTTGTTGATGTAAAAAGAGAATCTCGTAACTTCAGACACCTCACACCTGAGCCCCTCGAGCTGACAGTCCACACGCCGGCCCCGCCCAGGTGGGTCAGCCCCAGGCCCATTTACCTGGTGGCACCTAGGTGGCCGTCGGCTGAGCCACGGGGCCCAGCCAGCCTCCTGCTGAGGGCCGTGGGCTGGACAGCAGGCTAGAAAGAGCCGGGGGAGGGGGCTGTGTTCTGGCCCAGTTACGCAGGGTCCCAGGGGAAGGTGGCTTCCTTCTGAGCCCGCTCTCGGAGGCAGGCGCCGTGCCGTCCCGTTGTTACAGGGCCGCGCGGTCCCGTGATCTGCCGGGTGCCTGTTCTGAAGACGGGCGGACTGTGTCCCGCTGGGCGTGTGGGGTTGTAAGTGACCTACGGGCCCTCTGCCCAGAACGTCTGCTCCCTGAAATTCGGAGTTGGACGTGCACAAGGAGTCCCCCTCAGGCCCGGGACGAGGGCCTGGCTGCAGCCGCCCTGCGGGGCACGCGCCGCCTCCTGGACGTCAGGCTCTTCCTTAACCCCTGCTCCACATTACTGGGATTCAGAGACGGGGGAGAACGACTCCTTCGCCGGGAAGGGCCACACGAACCAGGTGTCCAGGATGACCGTGGACGAGAGCGGGCAGCTGGTGAGCTGCAGCATGGACGACACGGTGCGGTACACCAACCTCACGCTGCGGGACTACAGGTGAGAGCTGCCCGGGGCCGCTCCGCGCCCCTCCCGAGCACGTCCCTGGTGAAGCCCTCCGCGGGGCCAGGCTGCTGACCTGAGCCTCGGCGGACGAGAGGATCCGGGGCAGAGCCACGGCCCGGTCACCGGTCACAGGGGGCCCATTCACTGAGCCTTGGGGACGCCACACTTGCCAGTTACGTGGAATTTTTCTCAATTTACCGTTTTCAAGAAGTTTTTTGCGTGTGCAACTTTTTCTAGTTTGTGTTTTCATAGTTTTAACCAAAAGTAAAGGTGACACAATTTTCACCCATTAAAAGTACCAGGTTTTTTTAAATTTTAATTGCCCTGCAGAGGAGACTGGTTATGACTGTGGGCGGGTGGGGTCAGAGCTCAGTTTTGTCTGTACCCGGGGAATGCCGGGGTCTCTAACTGGTGGTTGTGGGCAGAAACCAGGACAGGGCAGCTATGGGGGCGGCACTTGGCACAGATGCGTAGGAACAGGAAGTGATCCCTTCACTTCCTCTCGCCACCCCCTTCCCCTCGTCCCAGCCCCCATCATGACTCCTCATCTCCCTCCCAGAGGCTGAGAGTCTTCCTCACCCCCTCCTGTGTTTTAGCAAAGGCTCGTGCAGTAGAGATCAAGGTGGAATTTCCTTGAGTCACCCGAGTGCTGTGGTCCTGCAGTGAGTGTGTATTTACACCCGCCCTGTGCCCCTGGAGACTGAAATAACGACTTCCTCCTCTCCGCAGCGGACAGGGAGTCGTGAAACTGGACATCCAGCCGAAGTGCGTGGCCGTCGGCCCCGGGGGCTACACCGTGGTCGTGTGCATCGGTCAGGTACGGCTGCCGCCCGGGCTTGGTTCAGGCTGACGCTGCGCAGCGTCTGGTCCCCACGTCCCCTCTCACGCGCGTTCAGCCCCGTTTCTACTGAGCCCCGTTGGCATGTGCTGAGGGCTTCCCACGTGCTCACTGAATCCTCGGGAGTCCTGTCAGGCATGGCGTCATCCCCACCTTACAGGTGAGGAAACTGAGGCACAGAGAGTAAGTTGCCCAAAGTCTGCATCTGGCAAAAGGCCGAGCTGGGATTTGAACCTGGGCAGCCTGGTGAGAGCCTGCCCTCGAGGGTCACACGCCCTGCACATCCCTCGCCTGTGAGGCCCACGAGAGGCACCACGGCCCAGGCAGCTCTGTCCATTCACATTCGAATCCCAGCCCTGCAGCCTTGGGGTGGTGTGGCTTCAGGCATTCTCCTCACCCTCTCTGAGCTTTAGTTTTCTCATCCCTCGCAGCTCACAGGGAGGATTATGAGGAAGTATGTGTCGGGCTCCTTGTACCATCTCCATGAGCGAAGAGGCTGATAGTGACCATGACTCCCTGAGGCCACGTGATGGGGGGTGGCGTGGAGGGCGGCTCCTCAGCACAGTGGGGTCTGGCGTTCAGCCCCGCAGCCTGGGTTCTCATTCAAGGCGGTAAGGTCTCTACACGCCGTCTCCTGGAATTTCTGGAACGAAGCACCCTTGACTGAGACCCAAGCCTGACCCACTTTATCCAGGATCCCGCTCTGCAGCAGACGCCATCTGTCAGCGGGCTGGGCATCCCAGCGTGCAGATCAGAGGAGGCAGGTGTGACGGAGCCCCCGCCCACTGGCACAAGTGACAGACCCACCGCCGAAAGCTGTCATTCAGATCCGCCACCCCTCCTCCGTTCTGGGAGCTTCAGTGCTTTGGGGAGAGTGGATTCCTGTGTGTCCTAGATAACACGAACCTCCTGTCAAGCAGTTATTGCAGACAGCCTGGGTAGTCAGCAGGGGCGCAAGAGGAATCGAGGGCTGTGAGCGCCTTAGCAAGTGGGGGAAAGACTGGACGAGGACCTTCTAGAAGGACGGGCGGGAAGGCTGCCGCTCCGTGGAGGGGGCTCCCCCAGCCTCGTGTCTGAGCACCTGGCCTGTAGGTGAGAGGTGAGACCTTGGGCTCTGTGGGCCTGGCTCGGCCTCCCCCACTGGCCTCAGATTCCTGTCTGGAGCTGCGGTCGGGACAGGCTGTGTCCTCTGAGGCTCACGCTGGGCTCACGTGGGGAAGTTCAGGGAAGAGCCGCCTGGGGCTCTGCTCGGGAGGGGCTGGCGAGTGCAGGGTCCAACCCCCAGGTTCCAAGGAGTCCAGGGCCCACGGGATCCGGTGTGACGACTGTCCTGTGATGTGCTCTCTCTGCCCTGGTTCTCTAGGGCATCCTGACCCGAACTCCCCGTGGCTGGACATAGGGTCCGCAGAATGTCCTGGAGGGGCCCGCGATTTTAGGTCAGGGGACAGCCACGTTCAGGTGTTGCGTCTGAGGCAGATTTGGGCCAGTGCCCTCAGCCTTTCCCTGTCAGGGGTAGGTGGGCAAGTGCGCTCCTGGAGTCGGGCAGATGATGCAGGTGAATGTTGCTCAAGGTGCGTTTTCTGTAGCAAGTTTTAGGGAGGGTGCTGCCGCCCATCCGCCTGGTGCTTTGCCTCCCCTACCTGACAGCACAGCCCGCAACGCACCCTGAGGGCGGGGAGGGTCTTTGCCTCCCCTACCCGACAGCACAGCCCGCAACGCACCCTGAGGGCGGGGAGGGTCTTTGCCTCCCCTACCCGACAGCACAGCCCGCAACGCACCCCGAGGGCGGGGAGGGGCCTGCTTGCCCTTGGGACAGCTGGTGGCTTGAGCAGGGATGCGATGGGGTGAAGCCAGAGCTGTCACAGAGAGAGGCTACCCTGTTGGGGACGGCCCAGTGAATTAGAACCAGGAGGGGGTAGCGAGGGGTGAGAGGGGGTGAGGACGGTGGAGGGTCACCGTGCCAGGCGGCCTTGGGCTGTGCGCCAGAGGGCGGAAGGCACACTGGCTGCCAGGGCGGGGCTTTGGGACCCCATGGCCCTGAGAGCTGTGGGGCTTGCATCTCATCTGCTCCTATACACCGGGAGGTGACCCTGCCATCCCAGGGACACACCGCGCTTAGCAAGGCACGTGGCTCCCACACGGTGGGCTGTAGCTGCTGTTTTTGTTTGCCTTTGCTAGGCACGGTGTTTGTTCTGAGCCCTGAATTCCGTCTCCATGACGTCTAGGCACTGCTGGGTTCTTACTCCTGGGAGGCCAAGGCTCAGATCAGTTCATGAGCCGGTGTGTGTGACCCATCCCATCCCCGCCACCCCGCCAACCCCCAGCAGCAGGGGGCTGAGCCGGGCCACCAGGGCACCTCAGTGGGGCCTGCACACCCGGGCGCTCAGCCCCGTCCGCGGACCGTGTGCTGCCCTGTCAAGTAGGAGGGAGCCAAGGCAGGTGCTGGCTGGGAGGGGGTGAGGGGGCGGTGCGCTGGGTGCCTCCAGGCCACTTCGCCGTGAGCCGTCTGTCCTGTCCTCCCTTTCCTGCCGGGGCTGAGGGCTAGCGGAGAGCCCCGCAGCGCTGTTGCCTACCTGCTGTAGTCAGCACCTGGGGTTCCAGTTCCCTCCCAGCCGGTGGGGTGCCAGCCCTGTGTCCCCGGGCTGCGGGGACTCACGCACTGACATCATCAGTTTTTTCACACACCACGGGTCAGGGTCGCAAAGGGTGTTTTTTGGACCCGAGAAGCCAGAACTTGGAAGTCTAGCCTGTCCTGTTCATTTCCAGTGCCAGCTTATAGCTTCGCCACTTCCGAGGGCTGCGTCCTCTTGAACCCGTGAGAACTCGGCTCAGCAAAGATCATTTATTACACCCGATGTAGAGTTGGAGGAACTAAAGTTCAGGCGTCAGATGGCTTTCGACGAAGCCCGTGCGGGTGGCGATAACAGCACCATTCATATTGACAGATGAGGGAGAAACACCACAGGGCCGGGGCCGGTCCCACTTAGTGTGGCTGGAGCCCCGGCCTGGCCCCCAAAAGGTTGAAGATGGAGCCCAGCCCGGGCCTGGGCCGTGTGTCCCGGGGCCTCTCTCTAACGGCTGCCTGTGTGTTTCCCAGATCGTCCTGCTGAAGGATCAGAGGAAGTGCTTCAGCATCGACAGCCCCGGCTATGAGCCCGAGGTAGTGGCTGTGCACCCGGGCGGCGAGACGGTGGCCATCGGGGGTGCGGTAAGGCCCTGTCCCCACGCCCTCCGCCGGGGGGTGTGGCCGGGCTGGGGGTGCCGTGAGCTGTGTGGGTGCCGGGCTGCCTCAGGGCAGGAGGGATGGCGGCGGGAACCAGCGGGGGTGCCTCCTGCCGCCCAAGTGAGAGCCTCCCTGGGCTGCCCTGCGAGGCCACCCTCCCCCCAGGCTGCCAGCCCCTGGTGACACAGCAGCCTCCCGGGAGACCAAGGGTCCCGGGCAGTGAGGCGGGCTCTGCTGGGGTGCGGGCGCAGGGCAGGGCAGGGATGCCTCGGCCTGGGGAGCTCGTGGATGCAGCACGTGGAAAAGGAGTTGCGTCCCCGAGCCAGGCTCGCTGGGCTCGGGGAGGCGACAGGAGATTCTTCACCCCCGTGAAGTGGAGTGCCAGCCTGAGGGTGTCAGTTCCCCTTGAGTGTGGCTCCCTGTTGCCCGCCTCCTGGCGGCTCCTCTGTCCCCTGCTCTTTCCCCTCATTCCTGGCCCCTGAGGAGAGGTGCCTGGACCCTACGAGGATGGGGAGTTTGCTAGGAGCCAGGCTCGACAGAGCAGGGAGAGGGGCCTGGTGCCTGAGGGCACTTGCCGGGTGTGGGGTACAGGGCACGGGGCAGATGGCTCCGGTCGAGGACAGTCAGGGCAGATGAGGGGCCCTTGTTGGAGAGCTAACTCGTGTACAGGTGCTTCTCAGAGCTTGGCCTGTGGACGCCTGCACTGGAACTTGAGTTTTTGTGGAAAAGGCAGACTCGTGAGCCCCCAACACGCAGAATCACAATTGGGGGGTTCTGCGTTTTAATGTAATTTTAATGTAATAATTAAACTTATTTTAATGTAACTCTGCCCACTGTGCTTGTGCAACCACGAGAGCTGCTGCAGGGTTGTAGAAGTTGCCCTCTGGTGCCAGGGGGACAAAGGAGCAGCTCTCCTGGCACAGGAGCCAGCACGTGGGCAGGTGGCCAAGCCGGGGCAACGGTTAGGAGGAAAGGCGCTGCTTCTTACTGATGCCCTGGCGCCTCCCTCCAGAAAGAAGGGCGTTGGGGGAGTGTGTGTGTGTGTGCGTGCGCATGCACGCACCCACGTGTCAGGGGAGTGACCCACTGCCCCTCTGTCCTCCCACAGGATGGGAACGTCCGCCTATACACCATCCTGGGCACCACGCTGAAGGACGAGGGCAAGCTCCTGGAGGCCAAGGGCCCTGTGACGGACCTGGCATATTCCCACGACGGCGCCTTCCTCGCCGTGTGCGACGCCAGCAAAGTGGTCACGGTCTTCAGCGTCGCTGACGGCTACTCGGTGAGTGGGCAGGCCCCCTCCCTGTCTCCACGCTGGGCAGCGCAGACGGCTGGAGGGGGCCGTGGCCTCTCTCCCCTGTCGTCACCGACCGGGCGGGTGCACAGGACACGCGGCTTCGTTGCTCCTAGAGCGTGAATGACGTGGGAAAAGGAGACTTTCCCTGCTGTCCAGCAGTTTGTGGGCCCGAGACAGAACCGCTACCAAAAAGTTAGGGGCCTGGGCGGCAGCAAGGCTGCTGTGAAATCGGGCTGGTTGGTTCACCTGGGTGGCCTGGTTCAGTGACTTCTGGAACCTTATTTTTCTCCTCCGTCAAAAGGCGTAGGCTAGATTTTTTTTTTTTCCTTGAATCTCATTGCTGCTTAAAGTCCTATAAAGTGTGAGCGCTGGTCGTCCGGATGTGGCCTTGCACTCGGGGGCAGGGGGGGGGGGTTCCCTAGCGGTGGATGGGTGAGAGAGGGGACCCGGTTGCCAAGGCCCTGGAAGCTCATCCCGCTCTGAGCAGGACAGCCAAGGGCACTGTCGTGTGAGGTGTGAGAGTGCCCATGGGTCACCAGCCAGCCCTGCTGGGCAGTGTTAGTCCCATTTCACAAACAAGACTGCACTCTGGAGGGATTCGGTCACCCGCTGGGCGTGACTGGACCACAGGGCACGGGGCAGATGGAGTTGCCTCCAGTCCCTCCCATGGAGTCAGCCTGGCCCCTCCCCACAACCTCCAACACTTAGGACAGTTTTGAAATCTACAGCAGAGTCAAAAGAATTTACCACCTGGATCCTACCGTTACCATTTTACCATGTCACGTTATCCATCTAGTAATCTAATTTTTTAGTGCATTTAAAGTAAATTACAGGTATCTGTATAATATATCAGCCTACGTATTATTAACTAGAGCTCAGTAGTTTTATCTTCGGCTGTAAAACTTACATATAACGAGGGATGAGTGGGAACGTGAAGTATACACCAGCGCTGTGCGTGTGCCTGCACCTGCACATACGCCCACACCTCCATCAACATAGAGAACATTTCACGTCCCAGGAGGTTCCCTTCCACCTCAGTATCACATTTATCAGATTCTGCACTTATCACGCTTTAAGCGATTTCATTTGCATATAGCAAGCCTCGTTTACAGCATGCTAAGTAATCTGCAGAGTAGAATCAACAAAAGATGGAAGAGGCAACCTTGAAGAAGAAAATCATGGTTAATATAGGGATTAAGAACAAGATGGAATGCTCTGAAGTAAAAGCGTTCCTAAAGCTTTAGTAGAAAGCGTTATTTTTGGTCATGTCGCCCCCCCCCCCCCCGGGTAAGACAGTGGCTCGAGGCTGGGACATGCGGTAGACACATGCTCCTGTAGACACGTCTGCCTGCCTGCAGGCCACACCCACCCCACCCAGGCTCCTGGGCAGCCCCCTCCTCCGTCCGCACATGCACAGAGCTCTGTCCACACTAGGCAAGACCCTCTCGCACCTCCTATTCTTGCACTTCTCTCTGTCCCCTCCCTAGGCTGAGAGCTCTGTGCAGGCGAATGGGCACATCTGGCCCACGTGATAGATGCTATGAGGGCAGCCCTGGAGTCCCGGGTCCTGGGGGGCACGGTGGCTACTGTTTGATCTTGGGCTGCCCCTTTCTGTGCCTTCAAGCAGTGGGCACCCTGGGGTAGTTACAAGGAGTCAGTGAGTTGGTGAGAGTTTCAGAAGCCAGGCATAGAGAAAGCGTTTCATGAGCACTGGCCCTCGTGAAGGTTAGGTGACATGATGCCCACTCACTCTGGCCTGAACCCTGACCTACCACCTATTTTTAATCTGCATCCAGGAGAACAACGTTTTCTATGGGCACCACGCAAAGATCGTCTGCCTGGCCTGGTCTCCAGACAACGAGCACTTCGCCTCGGGCGGCATGGACATGATGGTGTACGTGTGGACCCTGAGCGACCCTGAGACCAGGGTCAAGATCCAAGGTGATTCACGCACCCTCCTCGGCTCCCCAGGCAGCTCTGGAGAGGTGTCCCCAGGGCTCAAGGGTTCCTTGTGTGCTTCAGGGAGGTGGCCTCATGGAGACCTGGCGCTCCAGCAAACATCAGCTCTGCTGGTCTGGGCAGAGGACGCCCGTGTGCCCAGCGTGAAAGCAGGTGGTCTCAGTACCTGGGATACACAACTGAGTAAAAGGGTTTCCCTGGCATCTCCTTTGTCTTAGTCTGTTCGGGCTTTTGTCACAAAATACCCCAGACTAGGCAGCCCCTAAAGCACAGAAGTCTACTGTTCACAGTTGCGGAGGCTGAAGTCGAGGATTGGGTGTCAGCTCGGCCGGGAAAGGGTCCTCTTCCAGGTCACAGACTTCTCATCAAGTGTCCTCACGTGGTGGGAGGGGCCTCTTGTATAAGAGCGCTCATGCCACTTGTGACCTAGGCTCCTCCCAAAGGCCCCACCTCCTACACCACCACCTTGGACGTTAGATTTCTAATTTAGGAATTCTGGGGAGACACAGACATTCAGACTGTAATACCTGCTTTCTCCCACCCACCCCACCTCCCTTCAGTATAAACTCATAACTGGGTTCTCACTCTAGGACGGTAGTGTCCAATAGAAGTATAACAAGAACCACACGTGGACTTGACATTTTCCTAGCAGCCACATTTAAAACAGAAACAGGTGAAATTATTAATAGTAAATTTTATTCAACCCAACATATTTCCACATGTGGCAGTAGCTCACTTCAGGGGCACTGTAGTCACATGTGGCTCGTGGCCCTGGGGGGGACCCTACCCATCCAGGGTGGATCTCAGATCTCCTGTTCCCATGTCACCACCTCACATGGGCTCTGGTCCCTTTCCATCCATTCTTTACCTGGCAGGCAGCCTTTTGTCTTAAATGTAAGTGGGATCCTTTCCTACTCAAAAATTGTTCTGTGTCAACCCCACAGAGCTTTTTACCATGCCCAGCAGGGAGAGGGAGGGGACCAGCAAGCTGACCCCAAGTGGGCGGGTCGGCGGTTGGTCCAGGACGGAGGCGGGGACAGAGCAGACTCAGATGGGCCATCCTGGTCTCCACAGAAAGCAGCAGTTTTGTAGTAAGACTCGAGCAAGTTCAAGAGGCAGCAAGAGCTCGCAGGGTAGAGGGTGGAAAGTCCAGTCCTTGTCTGGGCCGTGGGGTCACAGGTTATTGGACGTGCATTGGCCTGAGGTCGGGCTGTTGTGTGTGTGGGTACCCCAGCCTTGTGTTTCTCAATGTTTTATTCCTCATGTCCCCATTTTAACACCACAGATATACTGTGCACTGTTTGTGTATTGTCTGTATATTGTTGCTTTATGCATAGAAAGACTTGTTCACTCCGCTGGGGGGAGGGGCAGTTTTGCCTCCAAGGGCCGTTTGTGGTCGTCAGGACTGTGCTGGCGCCTGGGAGCTGCAGCCAGGATCTCTGCTGATCAGGGAGTGTCAGTGGTGGGGGGCTGAGAACACCTGCTTCCCCTCCCATTACCCAGACGCTCCCCACTGAGAAGAGGAAAGGGGTCTGGTTGACCAGGATCCTGTTGGGTTTCTCGGTGGGCCTGTGGGTGATCTCGGCCCGGGCTTCCCATCTTCTGGTCTGAGGTGCCTGTGGGAGCAGAGCTCCTGGGTTTGGCTCAAAAAGCGTGTTCTTTCTCCCCAGATGCGCACCGGCTCCACCACGTGAGCAGCCTGGCCTGGCTGGACGAGCACACGCTGGTCACGACCTCCCATGACGCCTCTGTCAAAGAGTGGACAATCGCCTACTGAGGAGCCCTCCTCGGACCGACCGGATCAGGGACTTGGGTTGAACACAGCTCCACAGTCACTTCTCTCTGTGTCCCGCCCTCGCCCCGTGCCCCGCCCTGCCCCTGGGGGAGGGGCCTCACCTGGTGCCCGCCCTCGGCCCCGCCCCCCGGGGAGGACCCTGCCTCCTCCCCGCCTGCCCGCCTGCTCGCAGGGTGATCCTGTCTGTACAAGTCCTTCTGAAAGCTTTAGACGGTGACAGTTTGCACATGGAAAATAAAGTGAGCACTTCAACCACGTGTGGCGCGTGACTCAAACCCACCGCCTGCCTGCGCAGAACATTCCAGAGGCAGAGCCTCCAAAGCACACAGACCCGCCTGTGGCTCCGGGAGGTTGCATCCCCTCCCACTCCCCACCTGCGGGTCCCTCCTGGCTGGCAGGGCGGATGCTGGAGAGCAGGTGGCGCGGGCCAATGGGCGCACACGGAACCCGTGTTGCACTGTCAGTTTCTGTGCTTGATTTTGAGAATGGAATCGTGGGGATTTTTTATTTTATTTTATTTTTTTTATGTATCTTAACTGATGTCTCTCAGTGTTTACGGCGCTGCCTCCAGGCTTTTAGATCCCTAGTTAGCAGGACGGGGAGGCATTCCTGGTCACCGGTTCACTCTCGTGCTTTGATGTTTTCCTGTCTTTCTATCCCCCTCTGTTCCCAAGAGCAAAGATTAATTTAAAGGCAAAGATGGAGTCACTGTAAACTAACCTGTCCTCATTTTCACCTTCCTTTTCTTTTCCAGTGCAGAAATTAAAATAAGTATAAAGCACGGTGATTTGGAGTTTCTTTGCGAATGTCGGAATCACTGGTAAAATGCTGGCTGAGAGCAGCCCCTCCCCTTGCACTTGTGAAAACACTTTGAGCGCTTTAAGAGTTTAGATGGAGAAATAATTAAATACCTTTTCTCTTTATTGTGGGTCGCTGACTTTGTGTGACGGGGACACGTGGGGGCAGGGGACTGGGCAGCTGCTTGGAACCCCATGGCTTGGGTATCTCACCAGCCTGCAGCCTCAGGGGATGGTTCGGGAAGGCATGGGACCTAGGGACCCCCTCCCATCCTGACTCCCCAATCACTGTGTGACCTGGGCCATCTCACTTCTCTGCGCCTAAATTTGTTTGTGAACTGAAAGCACTGGACCAGGTGAGATTGATCCATCCTGCCTGATTCTCAAGTCCTGTGGCAGTTAGTGACTTTTCTGGTACTGCCTTCAAAAATAAGGAATAGTATGCATTCCGATGTTGAAAAAAACTAAATTCCCAAGCATTCAAATTAATAATGGTAAGACTATCTTATTCTTGGCTAGAAAGATAGCATCATAAAGATGTCTGTAAATTTGCAGTTCCGATAAAAATTTTCCCCCTTCTGTTCTCTTATTGCCTCTACAGTTCATATATAAAAAGAAGCTAAAAATGGAAAAGAGAAGTTGGGGCCACCACAGGACACAAAGTACAGGACTGTGCTTTGTGTCCTGTGTGTGTTTGGACTGAGGCCAGGTACCTTTCACATCAGTGGGGAAATAACTATTCAATAAACTGGAGAAAACTGAGTAACAATCTGAAAAAGTAGGATTGCTTGTTTTGTCCTTACACCAGATGCAAGATCTAAAAGTAGATCCAAGTTTTGAAATTTAAATCATGGAGTTTAAGAGTGCTGGAAGAAAACATGCAACCTTGTATAGTCACACAAACCTGAGTGTTTCTAAAAATGACAAAAATGGTCAAGGAGAAAATATTGGTACATTTGACCTTTTTTTTTAAACTTATTTTTGGCTGCACTGGGTCTTCGTTGCTGCGTGCAGGCCTTCTCTAGTTGCAGCAAGCGGGGCTACTCTTCATTGCTGTGCCCAGGCTTCTCATTGCAGTGGCTTCTCTTGTTGCGGAGCATGGGCTGTAGGCGCGCGGGCTTCAGTAGTTGTGGCATGGGGACTCCAGAGCACAGGCTCAGTAGTTGTGGCACACGGGCTTAGCTGCTCAGCGGCACGTGGGATCTTCCCGGACCAGGGATCGAACCCGTGTCCCCTGCATTGGCAGGTGGATTCTTAACCACTGCACCACCAGGGAAGTCCCTGGCTTTAAATCTACATTGAAGGGGGGGAAAAAAACACCATAAAATGTTAAAATATGGCAAATGACACCAATATCTTCAACACATGCCAGACAAAAGGAAACATAAGTATGTTTGATGCTTGGTGTAATTTTTTAAATGGGAATTATATGTTTACACATGGGAAAATTTTCCAAATATATGACCAGAAACTGTCAGAATAATGCATATAGACTGACCACAGTTATGAAAAAGACACCAGGATCAGAATTTAAAACAATGTTGGGTGTCAAAGGCCCATGGGAAGGGGTGAGGGTACTCACCAGCCAGGCCTAGGGCCACCTCCCTCCCTCAGTCCCTTCACTCATAGAACTAGAGTTTTTTACAGCAGAGCTTGAGTACACCCAACACGCCACTCATTTCAAGGAGGGAGGCATTTGTACTCAAAAACCTTAACAAGAAAACAATGTGGAAATAAAGAAACCACTTCTCTATCTTTGGAGAGAGAACGTAGCCTTTGTGAGCTAACAGTTTGCTAGTGATCTGTGCTCACAGCCCAAGCCCCAGGTCACATTCCTTGTTTGGGGAGTGGGGGGCAGGAAAGCTGCACCCACAGGGGTGACCCAGCCGGGACCTGCCCTCGGGGCTCCACACAAGGCAGGGGTGATAGCTTTGTGCACCAGTGTCATTTCCTCACTGGTGCAGGCCAGCTCTGGTAGTCTGGGAGAGTTACGGGGATCCCAGGACCTTGCCAGGCTGCCTGGAACCGTGCTTGATCTGAAATCGATCTGCAATGCCTGGCAAGGACCCACACCTGGAGGGCGCCGCACACATCTGTCCTGCTCAGTTTGCCAGCTCAGGGCTGAGCACAGACTTGTACTTGCCCTAGAGAGGCAATGTGCGGAGAAAGCTGAACTAAGTCAGCGATCTAGGATTCTGTCCCAGCTCTGCCACTTTATGGTGTGACCTCGGGGCAAGTCACCATGCTCTCCAAGCCTTCCTCTTTGTTGGTAAGATGAAGTTCAACTAGAAGAATGTTGACTCCTATGGGCCTCTTTGGGAGCACTGCCTTTCTTAAACAACCATGCAGATAACATGCATCTGAACAGTTTGGTCAGTTTTTGAACAGTGCGTCTGTGTGCCTCCCTGTGCTGAGTATGAGGATGTGCTAGGATGGAGTTCCCCGCTACAAAAGATCGTTTCCATGTTTACTACTGACCACTGGTCACTGCATTAACATCACTGTATTGATCACCAAACCAACCAACTGTTGGGTATGAAAATACTTCTCCAAGTGATTCCTGTACTGGAAAAAGCATCTCTTGGGTCCTGCCTTATATGACTGTGCCCAGTGTGTGTGTGACCCTAAGCCTGTTAGAGCTTCACGTCACCTACCTGGACCTCTGAGGCCTGGGTACCCCCTTGTGATATAAACCAGTGCAGTGACCTATGGTCTCTTGACAGTCTTGAAAATTATTAGAGACCCCAAAGAGCTTTTGATTATGTGGATTATATCTATCGATATATACTGGACTAGAAATTGAACACCAAGGAAAAAAATAGTTATTAATGTATGTATCTAAAATTAGCAATTATAAACCCATTCCATATTAGCACACCTTTAAGTGAAATAATTATATTTTCCAAAACCTAAAAATAAAAATAGTAGAAGAATGACATTGTTTTTTATTTTGGAAAATCTCTTTAAGGTCTGGCTTCTCCAATCTACAAAATACATCTTTTAGTTGAAGTCTATGAAGAAAACGTGGCCTTGCACTGATACACAGTTGGAAAAGGGACAAGTATTTGAATAGCGTTTTCAGAAAATTGCAGATATTCATCTTTGACACCATACCAAAACTCGACAAGTAGAAATTTCTTAAAGGTTATCTTCAAGGTGAAATCTGAAACCATTGTCAATGAACTTTTTGTACTCTGTTATGTTAAAATCCACTCTGAATGCATCTTTGATTCACGCATAATTTTGTAACATTCTTTAACTATTTGAAAAATACTGGTTCACGACTTATGCAGAGCTTTCCAATGTTAACACATTTTGTACAATATCAAAAAATCACATTTGTTCAGATCATCACCAGCCTCATCAGAAACATCATTAAGTATTGGGAAGGAAGCTGTCCCGCTCACGGAACTTAAGAATTCCAAATGAATAACCTAGGTCCTTGGGTGTGTCTGTTCCCTGGGGTCCTCCCATAATCTCCTGTCTTGTTGTCTTGGTTGAGGTCGAGTGGCTTCTGCATTTTGGTCTCACCTTCCAGAAGGAAGAGGCACACAGGTGGTCTTTAGGGCCTGCACACCCATCATTTCTACTCCCATTTTAGGGGGACACAGTCATCTGACTACACCTACCTGCAGGGACCTGGCTGGCTGGAGTAGGGGGTAGGGGCTGGGAAATGTAGCACCCCATGCCCAGCCAAATTCTAATGTTCCATCGCACATTCGCTTGCCTTGCTAAATTTGGTTTGTTTTCAGGCAGATCTGGGAGTATAATGTTTCCTGACATCTCTGTTAACAGTATCCTTGGATTGCAAGGTGAATTTTAAAAATCTTTCATTAGTTGCACGTATTCTTCTGCATGAACCAAGATTTTTCTCAAACTCCACAACCAAACAAAATGAAGAAATGTTTGATTACTGAAATTACTGAGACTGATATAAAACTCCAACCACGCATGATATAAAGATGATGTAAAGCTCCAACCACAGGTGATATAAACATGTTATAAAGATTCAGTACTCATTTGGAGTCTAACTTTTTTTTTTACTTTTTTTTTTTTTGGCCACACCATGCTGCATGTGGAATTTTAGCTCCCCGACCAGGAATCGAACCCACACCCCCTGCAGTGGAAGCGCAGAGTCTTAATCACTGGACTGCCAGGGAAGTCCTAACTTTGTTTTTTTTAAACTGCACTTTTAAACTACACTGATTATATATTTGAGCTTAGAGCATGCTATTTTTAACTAATAAATATCCTGCTTTACACTTTAATGAATTGGCATCCTGTATAAGATATTATTTATACAAGTAGCTTTACTGAAAAGAGTTTGACAACCACTGGATCAGATAATCTTTAAAAGTAATAATTTCACATTTTATTATAGAATAAGAACAAACTTCAGATTTCCCCATGATTATTTAGGTCCACAAAGAAAGCTTCTAATTTTTAACTTTCAATGATTTCTTTTTTCAAGGGGGGAAAAAATTCCCAGGAAGAAAAGCAATGCCTTTTCTGCTCTAATCCACAGCACTGAAGAAGCAGTTTAGTAAAACTAATATTAATTATTCCTTCATTATAAAGTGAGAATATAATTATTGTGCTAGGTGAAAAATAAAGGCTGTTTCCAGGGAACTGAGGAAGCCACTCATTGCCATCCCTGGATCTCCTCCCTGTTGGGCAGTTTCCTTCACTGTGTCCCACTACGTGATTTGGAGGAAGGAATGCTGGACCAGAAGTAAGGTTGCCCAAATTCCAGGCTTTTCTCTCACGTATCAGCTGGGCAACTTTCACCTCAAACAAATCACCTCCCTGGTTCTCAGTTTCTCCATTTGCTCATTCATTTCTTCATTCAAATAAAGTTGATGTTTTTTGAGCATTGTGTCTGGTACTGTGTTAGGGGCTGGGGGAAGAAAAGGATTAAGAAGAAGAATATCAACTACTACTATTTATTGGGGATCATGTAAAGGGCAGGCAATGTGCTATTCACCAGATAAAATACAGAAGACCCAGTTACATCTGAATCTCAGATAAGCAACAAATCATTTTTTAATACAAGTATATCCCAAATATTGTGCGGACATACTTACACTAAAAAAGTATTCATTGTCGATCTGAAATTTAAATGTAACTGGACATCCTGTACTTTTTTGCTACATATGTTGTTATTTTGCTTAATTCTCACAATAGTCCTATGTGGTGTGTGGGTGTTATCCCCACATAACAGATGCTGCAACCGAGAATTATCAGTTGGGTAATTTGGGGCAAATGATTGAACTCCTGCAGAGAGGAGAATATAGACTTGAAATTGGATCTGCCTGGAAGTTCTTCGTTATGTGAGAGTGCAGAATCAAGACCAAAGAGTAGAAGATACAGGGAGACTAATTGCGGGTCTGCAGTGGGATGGGCTGCCTTCGAAGCAGTGAGCTGCCTGTCCTTGTTTGTGTGCCGGAAACGGACGGCAGCTCAAAGGGTTAATTGAAGATACTTGAACGAAGGGCTATTTGGAGAGGTGTGAGTGGGGTTAAGGAGCTCCTGAAGGGGTGGTGAAGCACCCAGGAACTCACTCAGCAGGACACTGGGCCTGAGGGCACACGGGGAGGCACTAGTACCACTACACAAAGAGAGCGGCAATCAGGAATAGGAGTGGGGTACTCTTGGTGCCTCCCATTGGCTAAACGCAACAGGAGCCAGAGGGCCTGGTTCCTCCCCAGCTCTGTGACTGTCCCCCTTAGCAACTGCTTTCAGATGCTTAGATAGGACAGAGCGATCAGGGCGTAACAGGGGGCAGTCCTGTGTATGCCTCCGTGAAACCCTCACTGTCCCAGCTCCCACACATTGGCTCCACCATCTTTAAATTGTGTCTTTCATTCTCATGCTGTTGCCTCATATTCTTTTAGGCAGCGCTCCCTCCAATGTCATATCTGCATTCCAGGAAGGACGCTAGAGAAGGAAGATGGAGGAGGAAGAGGTGGTGCTTGTATCAGGGAAGCAAGACTTCTTCCTAGAATGACGGCTGGCTTCCAGTTGGGTCTCATGAACCAGAACTGGGCCACTGCTCCATGTAAGGGAAACTGGGGAACGTGTGTCTTAGTGGGACACTTGACCGCCCTGAACAAAATTGGCAGAGCCATTTTGTGCTTCACCAAATATGGGTTGGTCCCTGCGTTTCCAGTCTCCTTGCAGTTCCTTTGGGGCCCTGTGGCCAGGAGGGGGAGTGTGGGCACTTCAGGCAGAGACCGTTCAGTGTCCATCCTCCATCTCCATTTCCCAGCACTGACCTTGGCAGCCACATATTCCAGAAAGGCTTGTCTTAGATGGAGGAAGACCACCAGACTTGCAGCAGACTGTGGTGTGAACAAGAAGTAAACTCTTATTCCACCCACTAAGATGTCATTTTTTGTTACCACAACACAGTTTATCCTAAGCTGACTTATCAGAAAAAAAAAAGAATGGGATGCATATTGGGGCTATTAGCAGTGTCTACGACACTGAGTCAGTTTCCACGTCAGTAAAATGGGGATACTAATGGTACACATGTCATAGGGCTACTCATGAGCTACTCCAGGGAAAGCCCTAAGACAGTGCTTAGCCCACAGTAAACGCAATAAATATGAGACTTTGATGTAGGTACAGAAGGCAGTTAGCAAACTATAAATAGTAGTTATTGTTGTGAATGCAGGACACAAAATTAATATCCAATTAATGATAATATACAACACATAGTGACCTGTGCCCCAGGAGGAGCCCACGTGAAGTCCAGGGGGAATTCGAGGAGGAAAATCAGGTTAGGCTTCCTGGAGCAGGTGGTCCATTGAGGCTGTGGAGGATGCTTTCAGAAAGCCCAACAGGACTCAGGATGTGACATTCCTGGAAAATGCCCAAGGCAGGGCTTAATATCATCCAATGTTCTTCCTTGGATTCATTCCTTCCTTCTGTCTATGGAGATAAGCTATTATAAACTTCACAGTCTTTTTTTTTTTTTTTTTTTTAATTTTTATTGAAACATAGTTGATTTACACTGTTGTGTTAGTTTCAGGTGTACAACAAAGTGATTCAGTTATACATAAATATATATATATAATTCTTTTCCATTATAGTTTATTACAAAATATTGAATATATTGGGTGGGCCAAAAGTTTCGTTCGGTTTTTTCCATAAGATGGCTCTAGGAGTGCTTAGTTGTCTTTAACTTCATCTGAAACAATTTTGTTAGATTGTATGTGACAGCTGTCATATCAGCATGCATTTTAAAAAAGACATCAAAATTGGTGAATTTTTGTGTAACCATTTTATTATTGAAGATGGAAGAAAAAAAGCAACATTTTCAACATATTATGCTTTATTATTTCAAGAAAGGTAAAAACGCAACTGAAACGCACAAAAAGATTTGTGCAGTATATGGAGAAGGTGCTGTGGCTAATCGAACGTGTCAGAAGTGTTTTGCGAAGTTTCATGCTGGAAATTTCTCGCTGCACGACGCTCCACGGTTGGGTAGACCAGTTGAAATTGATAGCAATCAAATCGAGACATTAATTGAGAACAATCAACGTTATACCGCATGGAAGATAGCAGACATACTCAAAATATCCAAATCAAGCGTCGAAAATCACTTGCCCCAGCTTGGTCATGTGAATTGCTTTGATGTTTGGGTTCCACATTAGTTAAGCGACAAAAACTTTCTTGACCATATTTCCGCATGAGATTCTCTGCTGAGACGTAATGAAAATGTTCCGTTTTTAAAGCAAATTGTGGTGGGCAATGAAAAGTGGATACTGTACAATAATGTGGAACGGAGGAGATCGTGGGGCAAACGAAATGAACCACCAGCAACCACACCAAAGGCCGGTCTTCATCCAGAGAAGGTGATGTTTTGTATATGGTGGGATTGGAAGGGAGTCCTCCATTATGAGCTCCTTCCAGAAAACCAAACGATTAATTCCAACAAGTACTGCTCCCATTTAGACCAACTGAAAGCAGCACTTGACGAAAAGCGTCCAGAATTAGTCAACAGAAAACGCATAATCTTCCATCAGGATAACGCAAGACCACATGTTTCTTTGATGACCAGGCAAAAACTGTTACAGTTTGGCTGGGAAGTTCTGATTCATCCACCATCTTCCCCAGACATTGCACCTTCGGATTTCCATTTATTTCGGTCTTTACAAAATTCTCTTAATGGAAAAAATTTCAATTCCCTGCAAGACTGTAAAAGGCATCTGGAACAGTTCTTTGCTCAAAAAGATAAGAAGTTTTGGGAAGATGGAATTATGAAGTTGCCTGAAAAATGGCAGAAGGTAGTGGAACAAAAGGGTGAATACGTTATTCAATAAAGTTCTTGGTGAAAATGAAAAATGTGTCCTTTATTTTTACTAAAAAACAGAAGGCACTTTTTGGCCCACCCAATAATTCCCTATGCTATACAGTAGGTCTTTGTTGGTTATCTATTTTATATATAGTAGTGTGCATATTTTAATCCCAAACTCCTAATTTATCCCTCCCCCTACCCCTTTCCTCTTTGGTAACCATAAATTTCTTTTCTATGTGAGTCTATTTCTGTTTTGTAAATAAGTTCATTTGTATCATATTTTTAAGTCCACATCTAAGTGATATCATATGATGTTTGCCTTTCTCTGTCTGACTCACTTCACTTAGTTTGACAATCTCTAGGTCCATCCATGTTGCTGCAAATGACATTTCATTCTTTTTTATGGCTGAGAAGTACTCCATTGTGTATATATACCACATAGTCTTTTTTTTTAATTTAATTTAATTTATTTTTATACAGCAGGTTCTTATTAGTTATTTATTTTATACATACTAGTGTATTTATGTCAATCCCAATCTCCCAATTCATCCCACCACCACATCTTCTTTAACCATTCATCAGTCGATGGACATTTAGGTTGTTTCCATGTCTTGGCTATTGTAAATAGTGCTGCAATGAATATTGGGGTGCATGTATCTTTTTGAATTATAGTTTTTTCCAGATATATGCCCAGGAGTGGGATCGCTGGATCATATGGTAGCTCTATTTTTAGTTTTTTAAGGAACCTTCATACTGTTCCCCATAGTGGCTGCACCAATTTACATTCCCACCAACAGTGGAGGAGGGTTCCCTTTTCTCCACACCCTCTCTAGCATTTATTATTTGTAGACTTTTTGATAATGGCCATTCTGACTGGTGTGAGGTGGTACCTCATTGTAGTTTTCATTTGCAAATCTCTAATAATTAGCGATGTTGAGCATCTTTTCATGTGCCTGTTGACCATCTGTATGTCTTCTCTGGAGAAATGTCTACTTAGATTTTCCGGCCAACTTTTGATTGGGTTGTTTGTTTTTTTGATATCGAGTAGTATGAGCTGTTTGTACATTTTGAAAATCAATCCCTTGTCAGTCGCATCGTTTGCATAAGCCTCACATTCTTTACTATTAAAATCTCTGGGGTTTTTTCCTATTGTTGCCTTAAGTCCTAGGTTTCCGTGAGTCTGCTGTTTTCTGAGATACCCCTAGCTATCATAATCCTGTCTAAAATCAGGGGTCATTGGCATCCAATTAGCAGCCACTGGGAAGCAGAATCTGAGGGAAGATAAAGAGTTGTTTTCATAGGTTTATTGAAAGACAAGATGCTTAGGGCTGCGGAGCTTAGAAAATCTTTTCAGGTAATGATGCAAGTTAAAGCGTTGGCAACAATATAGTACGTGCCTTTCCCTTGTTGAGGGTCCCTTTTTATTTTGAAAGAGCTAGAGTTTTGTTGTTACTTAGAAGTGCTTACAACTCCACGATCCTAATAGCTTAATTCCCTTAAAAAGAACATGAATCAGGTATTCGGCTTTTTCACTCATTCATTCAAAGTCCACTCAACCTTTTATTCACTCATTTATTTGATTGACTATTCATCAATCATCTGTTAGGTACCAGGCGACACACTCAGCCTTGAGATCAGGCAGACGTGGTTTGTCTTGTTTCTCTGCATTTACAGAGTGTGCGGGGGAGAGTTTAGACAAATGAATCCGGGGCAGGAGGGTTGTGATAGAGGATGCTGAGTGCCATGGGTGTCTAAACAAGGGGTGTGAGATCCAGCCTGGGGTGGGTGGGGATTCTAGCCCACCCCTCAGGCTTTATGAGATCCTGGATGCACAGAGCCTGGTTCCTTTCCCACCACATCCCAGCCTTCTCCCATCTCGGGAGCCCTGCTGTCTCTGGTCTCTGAGCCCCTGGTTGTAGTGTTTAGCTAAGAACAGCAGAGAGCAGCTTGAGATCACATCTCACGGAGGCGGGGTCGACCTGCTGGAGGCACTGAAACAGGGAAGGAAAACTGCCTCCTGGCGGAGGGACCAAGGAAGCCACGCATAGTCAACACTCCAGGACAGCCCTTCTTCGGCCTCTGCCAGCAGGAAGCCCTGGTTTTGGGCCTCCTGACCTCAGAGGAGCTGGCTGGGTCTGTGTCATCCGAAAAGGACGGTTGGCATTTGTTGTCAGACCCGGCACGCTGGGCGCAGCAGGAGGAATGCCATCTCTTTCATCTCCTGCAAGCCATTCTTTGGTTAAGAGCCATGGGCTGGCCATCAGAACGGAGGAAACCCCTTTGTGGTTGTTTAAAATGAGCAAAAGAGACAGTCGCTCCCCACAGGGATAACCCAAGGTCCCAAGCAGATACCTTTTCACCAGCAAATGAACGGACCTGATTCTAGCTCATGGCTGGGGTGGGAGGGGGCTCAGTTGATGAGGCAAAGTGACCTGGCTTCTCACCTTCCCAACCCCATCACACATCCCTGTTCTCAGCTTCTTTCTCTTGGGCAAAAGAATAAATTGCAAATATTTGTCCCCCAAGCAGTGCTAAGGGATGGTATTAATTTCTCATTCTCTCCTCTTCTCCAAATCACCTAGCTGGTATCTCGATGTAAGCAAGTTTGTCTGCACTTGTACCCCAAGGAAAGGTGAGATAAAGGGAATATGTTTGCTCACAAAATAGGGCTTTCAACGAAGTAGTGTTTTTCAGTGTGGTCCAAGACCAGCTGCATCAGAAATGCCTTATAAAAATGTGGATTACACTGTGTGACAGTGTCTACCGAAATTAAACACATACTCACCCTGTAGCCCATCAATCCCACTCCTAAGTACAGACAAGAGAATGGAGCGTGTATGTCTAACAAAAGAATGGATAAGAACATTTGAGCAGTGCTGTTCAAAAGAGCCCCAAACTGAGATCAACCCAGATGCCCATCAACAGGAGAACAGAGGAATAAATTGTGGCTTATCCATATTCAGCAATAAAATTCAACGAACTACCGATACAGACTCATAAACATGATGTTGAACAGGATAACCTAGACACAAAAGAGGGAGTCCTATGTGGTTCCTTTTATAGGAAGTTCAAGCACAGGCGAATCTGAGTTGACAGAAGTTAGAATAATGGTTACCTTCTGCGGAGGTGGGTAAGGGCATCTGGGGTGTTGAAACTGTCCTATATCTTGATCTGAATAGTGATTATACAGGTATATACCTATGTATAGGTAGATAGATTGATCAATCAATCAGTCAATCAATCGGTAGATAGATACCTATACGTAATTTACCTATGGTATACTACGGTCATGTACATACCGTACATTCATAGGTATATACATATGAATTGAGCCCTATGCTTAGGATTTACAAACTTTACTATATGTTTCACACACACACACACACACTTCCAGCCTCATTCCAGACTTACCAAATCAGAATCTCTCAGTGTGGGCACATGGGAATCTGCATTTTGCATCCCTGGTGGTGTGAATGCCCATTGAAGGTTGACTGCCAGTGATGTGGGCTGTATAGATGGTCCACAGATGGTGCTTTGTCCCCCAAAGCACACCACACTCCATTTCCCTTCTGGCTTGGAACATTACAAGACTTCTGCTCTCACTAGGGAATAAGGTTGGCATGAGATTTCTCCCTTCTTAAGGTCAGGTACTAGGATCCTGTGAACAAGACTGTCACAGTCTCTACCCCAGACAGAAGCCACACTCTCAGGGAAATACAGACCAGCAACTCTTCTCTGCTTTTTTTAAAAATTAAAACCAGCTGTTTCCATCCTTCTACTTCTGAGTGGGCACATATGTATTTTAAACTCATAATCAGTGTATGATTTTTGATTCTGTCCTCTTCTCTCCATGTGTCATAATCCCCACGTTCAGCATTATTAACAAAAACAGGCAGGTGACATTCGCCAAGTGTCTAGAATGTGTAAGGCTATTTTGCTTATGTGATGTCGTTGGATCCCTAAAACAAACCTAGGAGCACACCCGAGGCTTGAAAGGATCCAGCAACTTCCTAAAAGTACACAGCAAATAGGTGGTGCAGCTGGGATTTGACTCTGGTCTGTCCAACTCCACTGAAAAATTGCTGTTGCTTTGGTGGGAAGTGTCTACTAAGGATTCCTGTCTTGTTTTAGTTTGTTTTAACTTTCAGCCATAAGAATTTATCCTTGTTATTAAAAGTTATAAGCAAATGTCATCTTAATATCTGCATATTATCCAACAAGTGGACGATTAGAGCATAATATATGTAATCATTCCACTAATATTTGTTGGATAAGGTCATCAAGAAGACATGACCACCAGCTGACCCGTGAGCTGGACCCAGGCACTTGGAGGCTGTCCCCCACCACTGCCCCCTCCTCTTGTCCTTGGAATACGTGTTCCACTTGCCTTCCCCGCTCCCAAAAGTGCTCTAAGGGTACAGCCTTGAAATAGAAATGTGGAGCTGAGGCTATCCTAACTGGGTATGTGACTGACTCAGTTAAGGCATCTTTGTAAACTTGTAAGATTCTGGCTGGCGGGTGCAGAAATCTACTGGTCTTGCAGCTGCCCAAGACAAGCCTGGTAAGTAAGTTTTCTCACTTATCAAGCCTGACACCTACCAATCTGAGTGGTCTGCTTTGTTCTTGGGTCTTTCCCTGCCTTCCACATTTGGGGCTGGTTTCAGATTTCCATTTTTTGCCAGACCAAATGTCTTGATCAACGTGTTTTCACATCAGTCATTGCATTGAGGATTGTTGCCTTTGGATACATTATTAAAAATGAATAACTAGAACAAAGACTATGCACACTTTTAAGACACGGGAACTATTTTGCCAAACTACCCTCCGACAACATTCTACTAATTTGTGTTCCTCTCCACAGTGAGCAAGGGCCTGTGTTATTCTGTTCTTGCCAACTTTGGGTATCATAACTCAGCCTAACTCCAAAACCAACTTGGCCAATATGGCACCGCAATTCAACTGGCATCAGTGAAGCTGATCATTTTTAATCTATTTATTATTTTTGTTTTTCCAGATATGAATTTCTTAGTCTTGGGAGTGTCAGTGTGAGCTCTTGTTACATATATTAAGAAGCTGTTTTATATTTTGCCATATTCCGTATGTTCAGAAGCAGGTCACAGGTTCTATCCACGCTCAAGGGAATGAGTCACACAAGCACACGAAAGCCAGATCATGGGGCTTCCTTAAGAGTGTGTCTGCCCAGGTGGTCATATGGGTGTTCATTCAATTATTTTTAAAATTGTATATATATAGATACAATTGTGTATATATATGTGTACGTGTGTGTATGTATATATTATACATAAGATATATATATAAATATGTATATACGATTTTTTCACAATTAAACTTTTGTTTCACAATTAAACATTTTTTTTAACTCTGAAGCAGCTTTTTTTAAATAAGTTAGTTTGGATCTGAGTGTACCCAGGTACAGTCAGGCAAAAAGCATCTCACTGCTTAGGTGGCTGTGTCTGAATGAGCTCTTTATTTTCACCTATGACTTCCACTGAATGTTGACATTCACCAGGAACGTATCTGGGTTTTGGATATGCACCAAGTTTTTGCTAAACTCCCATATTAATTCTAAGAATTTTTATTTCTATTTTCTTAGATTTTCTAGGTACACGATGGTGACATGTAGGAACTATGCCAGTTTTTGTTTCCTTCTTCCCTGAGGCCGTAACCCTGATTTATATCTCCTGAAGCAAGTTCCTTAAAACTTTAACCTTCTGAGTCAGATAAATCTCAGACGGTTTGCTCCTGCCTTGGAGAAGCTGCCTAACCTCTCTGTACCTCACTTTTTCTTATTTATAAGAATCTTCTTCATAGGACTATTGTGAAGATTCATAATGCTTACTTGTAGCACAGCATCTGTCTCAAAGCTTGATACATGTTAGACGAAGTGTGATTATTATTATATTTTAACAGGAACGTTAAAATGACAGGGAGGGGACACCCAGGTTGTTAATCCCAAGCTTGGTGGTGGAGCAGACATATATTGACATAGGGCAGATGTTATGTCTCCAGGGACTGGGCAAGGTGCTTTCCAAGCATCTCCTTAATTGACCAACAGCCTCAGGTAAAACGACCATCCCAGCGGCTTGTAACTCCCTTGAAAGGAAGTGGGACTCAAAACCAACGCACTTTGCAGCAAAGCCTGTGCTCATCTCCACTGGGTGATCCAGCAGGGGGTGCGGCGGGGGAGCAAATGCCCATTCAGCCCAGAGGCTCCCAGCCCTGGCTGCACACTAGGAATATCTAAGGATCTCTAACAACACATCAATGCCTGAGCCCCGCCTCAGACCTAGTGGATTGAACTTTCCAAGGGTAGCTCTGACACCAGCATCTTTTCAAGGCTCGGCAGGTGAGTGTAACGGCCAGGTCTGAAAACCACTGATGGCCCCAGTACAGCATCTATAACATTGACCTTTCAGGCAGTAATCATGGAAGCCTGGCCCCAAATTCCAGGTGCACTTAAGTGCATCCTCCCCCTCTTTGCTGTGAATTAATTCATCCACTGATGCCTGTTATGATTAATTTTAGGTGTCAACTTGGCTGGACCACAGTGCCCAGGTATTTGGTCAAACATCATTCTGGATGTTTCCGTGAAGGTGTTTTTTTGCGTGAGACTAACATTTAAATCACTGGACTTCGAGTAAAGCATTACCCTCCATAACATTGGTGGACCTTAAGAAAAAAAAGACTGACCTCCTCTGAGCAACAGGGAATTCTGCAGCAGACTGTCTTTGGACTTAGACTGCAAATCTGCCCGGGTCTCCAGCCTGCCCTGTGGATGTGGACTTACACCTCCCTGAATTACATGAGTCAGGTCCTGCTATAGACACACGCATCCTAATGGCTCTGTTTTACTGGAGAACACTGATACACTGCCATAACGAAAACTGGCCTCCTGTTCAACACAATCATAAATAAAGCATCCCACTCCCACTCTTCTTTGGAAAACCATGACTAGAGAATGAGTGTTATGGAAGCACAGGATTTTCAGTCTAAGGGAGAGTAATACAGATTGCTTGGTCCAACCGAAATAGAGGCACAGAGATGAAAATAGCCCTGGGGCGGTTTTGTCCCTCAAGAGACATTTAGGATTGTCTGAAGACAGTTTTGGTGGTCTCAGTGGGGTGGGAGTGAGGGACTGGAGATGGGGGTGCAAGGTTGCTATTGGCACCACGTGAGCAGAGGCGCAGGCATGCTGCTAAACGCCCTACAATGCACAGGATGATCCAGCCTGAAATACAAGAGCGCCAAGGCTGAGAAACCCTGGGTCAGAATGGCGAAACGCTTAGTCATTAAGGAAATTAACTTTTCACCCTGCAGAAGGAGGAGGATTGCACTCAAATCAGGAAGGAGCCCTAATCTGATTGACAGACTGGAAAAACAGGCTGGGGGAATTATCACTGAAAAGCCTACAGCGCATCGGGGAAATTCTGAAAAGGCCAGTTCTACCTGGGAGGTAGGATGGAGAGGCCAGCCAGTGGGAACTTCCCGGGCATGATGTGTGGCTTGAATTATGTTCCTAAGTGGCCATGAACTCAGAAGGTCTCATTCGGGGAGTTCTGGCACCGGGTCTTAGTGCGAGACTAGAGGTGGTGAGTAGCTGTCTTGTGTTCTGGGACTGTTGCTGCTCTAAGTATCAGAAGCATCTGATAAACTTTCTGGGGGGGCGCTCAGTCGGGAGAGCTAGGATGCCAGACTTCTGGTCTTCTCTCTGCCAAGAATGATCTTTTGTACCGACTCTAAGATGCGCAAGACTTCATATTTTAACTTCTCGGAACTTGGAATACATCCAGGTGGCAGCAGTTGTGTGTGGTGCTCAACACAACGCCAAATGCAGTCAACCCTCAGTAAGGGCTTATTAAAGAGTTCATGAATAAGCGGAAAAGGCGAATGAGGTAGTAACAAATAAATGGCATTTCAGTTCCCTCATCTATAAAACGGGGATGTTAAAACATTGAAGGTAGTTGTGTGAATCCAGTAACATGGATGACACAGTAACGTCATTGAAAAAGGTTAAGTGTCCATTAAATACTCCAGATGTTCTACTCTCTTGTGTGTGTTACATCCCAGAGGATGTTTCCAGGATGACACTAAAAAACAAAGAAAAACAGAAAAGTAGGGCTGCATTGATGAATGTATATTAACCTCAGGGAAAGAAACACGCATGTGACTGAAGGCATAGAAGCACGGTTAGGGGCATGTGAAGAACCAGTTAAGCATTTTAATTTACGGCCAGTTCCCCACAAGGCAAGTGCCCCGTGGCTACCTTTAATCAAACACATGAATCCCCTGAGTATATGAATAGAGGAGGACACAGAAGAGAGGGTGAGAGCCGCTCTGCTCCATCAGACAGCGTTGGTGGAACTGGGTCAACCCTGGGCACCCAATCCTAAAACAGACCCAGAGAAATTACGGGGACCAGTCAGGAGAGGGACTTCTGATCCTGTTCACTTATTCATTTCTTCATTAACTCATTCAGCAAATAGCTATGAGTTCTATATTTCCTGTGGCTGCGGTAACAAATTACCATGAACTCAGTGGCTTAAACACCAACTTATTCTTTTTTAATTTATTTATTTTATTTATTTTTGGCTGTGTTGGGTCTTTGTTGCTGCGTGCAGGTTTTTCTCTAGTTGCGGTGAGCAGGGGCTACTCTTTGTTGCGGTACGCGGGCTTCTCATTGCAGTGGCTTCTCTTGTTGAGGGGCACGGGCTCTAGGCATACGGGCTTCAGTAGTTGTGGCTCACGGGCTCTAGAGCGCAGGCTCAGTAGTTGCGGCGCACGGGCTTAGTTGCTCCGTGGCATGTGGGATCTTCCTGGATCAGGGCTCGAACCAGTGTCCCCTGCATTGGCAGGCAGATTCTTAACCACTGTGCCACCAGGGAAGCCCAACACCAACTTATTATCTTACAGTTCTGGAGGTCAGAAGTCGGACACCGGTGTCTTGGGGCTAAAATCAAGGTGTCGGCAGGGCTGCGCGCCTTTCTGGAGGCTCTAGGGGAGAATCCATTCCTTGCCTTTTACAACATCTTGAGGCTGCCTGCAATCCTTGGCTCATGGCCCCTTCCTCATCTTCAAAGCCAGCAATGGTGGGTCGAGTCCATCTCATGTCACATCTCTCTGACTCTCTTCTGCTTCCCTTTTCCACTTTTTTTTTAAATTTTTTATTTATTTATTTATGGCTGTGTTGGGTCTTCGTTTCTGTGCGAGGGTTTTCTCTAGTTGTGGCATGCGGGGGCCACTCTTCATCACGGTGCGCGGGCCTCTCACTATCGCGGTCTCTCTTGGTGCGGAGCACAGGCTCCAGACGTGCAGGCTCAGTGATTGTGGCTCACGGGCTCAGTTGCTCCGCGGCATGTGGGATCTTCCCAGACCAGGGCTCGAACCCGTGTCCCCTGCATTGGCAGGCAGATTCTCAACCACTGCGCCACCAGGGAAGCCCTCCCTTTTCCACTTTTAAGGACCTTTGTGATTACATCGGGACCACCCAGATAACCCAAGATATTCTTCTTATTTTAAGGTCAGTTTATTAGCAACCTTAATTCCATCTGCAATGTTAAATCCCTTGTGCCATGTGACCTAACATAGTCACAGATTCCGGGGATTCACAAGTGGATATCACTGGTGGGGAGAGAATTATGGTGCATCCCACAAGTTGCTAGGCTGGGTTTGGTACTCTGCTAAGTAAAACTGGGATAAATCAGAGGTGTTCTCTTTTTTCATAGGCAGTGTACATCCTAGAGAGGAAGACAGGTATAAAAAAAGTAGTAATACATACCAGTAGCAATAAGTGATAAAGAAAACATAGTGTGGCCCAGGGATGGAGAATTATGAGCATAGTGCCACAGTTTCCACTGGCATGTCACGGAAAGCTTCTCTGAAAAGGTAACATCTGAAGACCTGAGTGTTGAGGAGGAAACTCCAATCTGGGGCCAAGTTCCAGGCAGAGGGGAAAGCAGATGCAAAAGCCCTGAGGCATGTTCCAGGAACTGGGAGAAGCCAGCGGTGCCGCTGGAGCAAGGCAGAAATGGGAAGAGGAAGAGGAAGATGAGGGTGATGACAGTGGCAGGGGTCGCATCATTGCAACATTGTAGGTGTCTGGGTTTAATTCTAAGGAAAATGGAAAACCACGGGAGGCTTTTAGGAAGAGTAACAGCATGCTCTGATTGACATTTACAATGATCAATCTTATTGTTAAGTGCAACTGGATTGCAGGGGAGGAAGGGTGAGGCACAGAGAGCTGCTGGGGAGATATTGCAGAGATGGGGGCCAGAGGTGGTGATGGCCGGCGGAGAGCGGAGTGATGAAAACGGGCAGCTGTGGGGTCCGTTTTCGCAGTAGAGCCCGTAGGATAGATCAAGTGACAGGTGAGAGTGATAACAAGGGATCAAGGAGGGTTAGACGTTTGGCCTGAGCCACTGTGGGTCTGTATGCACCGCTGACTGTGATTGATGGTGAGGCTGGAAGGAGAATGGGTCTGGGGTGAGAAGAACTAATGACTTCTTTTTTGGCCACAAGGCCTCCTTAAAGGAAGGGTCTAGTTAGCTGGCTGAAGAGGTCCTTTGGGTCAGGGGTTCATAGCGCTCTCTTCAAACGCTTGAATGCCTGTTGTGGGGATTAGAGGTTGCCTTGATTCTCCATGCCCTTAGATGCCAAAGACCAAGCCCAGTGAAGGACAGCTAGAGAAGCAGATTTCAGCTCATCTGGACATCTCATCACGGACGTGGTACAAGCTGTGGGATCCGAGGGACGAGCACACAGCCCTGACTCTGCTGTCACTAGCAGTGCAATTGGGACAAGTTATTTGAACTGCTTGAGACTCCATTTTAATATCTCTTAAAAGGTAGAGATAAGGCTGCTTTAACACTAACAATCATAGCAAACGCTTACACCAAGTTTTACCATGGAAGGCGCTATTCTAACAGCTTTCCATGTATCAACTCATTTGTTCCTCACAGCAGCCTGATGACCAAGGTGCTGCTGTTGTTGCCACACTAGAGAGGAGCCTACAGAAGCTGAATTACTAGCTCAGGGTCACAGAGCAAGTAAGGGATACGTCATGATACACTGTACAATTTCTACAAGATACAGAATGGAATATGCCTATCATTACCAAGACCTATCAAAAATGTTCACCAAAGCACAGCATGTATGATTTTTAATTGTTTTGGGGATGGCACAATGCCATGCAGTTTTAGGATCCAATTTCAACACGATCCCAATGGTCTGAAATTGTGGATGGAAACTAACAAGTCAGTGTATAAGGAGAATCAGTGGCAAGGTGGTTCTGCATTTAGATTTTATATTTATTTATTTATTTATTATTTTTGGCTGCGTCAGGTCTTAGTTGCAGCATGCGGGATCTTTCATTGCGGCACATAGGCTTCTCTAGTTGTGGCACACGGGCTTAGTTGCTCCCAGGCATGTGGGATCTTAGTTCCCCGACCAGGGAACCTGCATCCCCTGCATTGGAAGGTGGATTCTTTTTTTTTTTTTTTTTGAAATTAATTAATTACTTTATTTTTGGCTACACTGGGTCTTCGTTGCTGCGTGCGGGCTTTATCTAGTTGCAGCGCGCAGGGGCTAATCTTCTTGTGGTGTGCGGGCTTCTCATTGCAGTGGCTTCTCTTGTTGCGGAGCACAGCCTCTAGGCACAAGGCCTTCAGTAGTTGTGGCATGCGGGCTCAGTAGTTGTGGCTCGAGGGCTCTAGAGCGCAGGCTCAGTAGTTGTGGTGCACGGGCTTAGTTGCTCCGCAGCATGTGGGATCTTCCCGGACCAGGGATCAAACCCGTGTTCCCTGCATTGGCAGGCGGATTCTTAACCACTGGGCCACCAGGGAGGTCTGGAAGGTGGATTCTTAACCGCTGGATCACCAGGGAAATCCATGCATTTAGATTTTAGAATCAGTCCACAGATTCTCTCAGACCACATGTGGAATGTTTTGTTCCATTTCGAGGGCTTCTCTGATGAGAGGCAACCTGCAAAGCTGAAACTCACTCAGAGAAGCTGAAATCCATTCAGTGATCTGATAAATTTGATCACGTCAAAATGGAGGATGTCTTTTGAATGAAAGGACATGCAGGGCAAATTCATGGATGACAGATCGGAAGAAAGTATTTGTAATGTCTGAAACTGACATGGGATTAAATCTAGGATGCAAAGGGACTTCTGAAAATCACCAAGAAGTAAATGGAGCTATGGCAAAGGATATTAACCGGCAAATCGCAAATGCAGAAATGGGAAGCCTGAGCAAGTCTTTGGAGAGATTCCAGTGACACTGATTCCCAGAGGCTCGCCCATGAAACCAACATGCCTGTTAGACGGGCTGCATCCAGAGAGCTGGTGATTCACTCACCAAGTGGAGGTTCTCGTGCGTGAAGCGCGGCTCTAGGTGTTTGGGGTAGAGTTGTCCGGGCTCTTGTGGCAATGACGTTTCAGCAGGTGATGCCCCATGTTGGTGGGGATGCAGGCCTGGAGACCAACCCCACTGGAGGTGGGGATGTGGCTGGGGGAAACTTCTGGTGCAAACTTTCTCAAATTAAGTACACTCATTCAGGTCCATGAGAGGACACATATGAGAACCCTGGCTGCTGTGCTGGCAGAGCTGAAGGCCATCTGGGTCTCCATCCCTTGGGTAATGCTTTATATACGTCATTAATTTCCCATCAGTCCAGGGAAACTGGTACTACTTTCCCCGTTTTACAGATGAATGGACTGAAGGTTGTGAGATTAAGTAACCTGGTCAAGGTCATACTGAGGTTCAAATTCCAATTCTGTCAGACCCCTAAATCAGTATGTTTGTCCACTAGACCACCCCCTTCATGACAAGAAATAAGAGGTGGAACTGAAAATCCTTCTTTCCCATCACTATTGCTGTTCCTTCCATCTTGTATTCTTTCCTTCTTCCTTTCTAGATAAAAGCTAGAGAAAACATAGGCATTGTAGAAAAAGAGGTCTGCTGGAAGTTAGGGTGAAGGAGTCACTTTGACCTCCTAGAATTCTGACTTCAGTTAAGTTTCTTACCCAACCTCCTATGATGTTTCAAGTAACAAAAATTCTTAAAAGAAAAATAACGACTAACATATATTAAGCCCACGTGCCAGGCTCTGTTCTAAGGACTTTACGTGTCTGTGTCAGTGCATCCTCATGGCAACCCCGTGAAGCAGGTAGGATGTTTATTGTCTCCACTTTACAAAACCAGAGAGGTTCAGTAACTTGCCCAAGGTCACACAGCTGGGCTATAAACCCAGGCTGCCTGAATCTGGGCGCCATACTTCTAGCCACCTGAACTTTGTCTGGGAGGCTGTGCAGTGACCCGGGGCTGCTAGCCTGGTTTGGCTCCCTGATAACTGCATTTTGGATGGATCATTCAACCATTCTTGGCCTCAGTTTTCTCATTATAAAATGTGAGTAAAAATAGCATTCCCCTCCTAAGGTTGTTGTGAGGCATAACATCTGCAAAATAATCAATAAGTTAGTCATTAAAGTTTCATAATCATTGAATTGTACATCTATTCCCTCTAGGGATCAGCACTAAATGCCCCAGAACACGAGGGACCTCTCATGTGAGGGACCCCTTGCCCTCAAGCAGGAGTGGGTGAACCTGGGATGCTATGATTGGTGCATGGGCCCTTTGGGGTGGCCAGAGGAGTCCCGAGGGAGTGGATGCTGGGGGGTGACTGCATTTTAAGAGAAAAGAACAGGAGGGTGGATTGAGATCCAGGCCCCCGGCAAGAGGACAAAGTGAGCTCAGTCGACTGATGTGTGCCTGGGAATCCATCCAGGAGCCTCACAGGCAAAGCAAACATGAGGATCTGGATGCTTGGACTGCAGGAAGGAAAGGCACAGGGGAGACCCCTGGGCTGTGTTACTGGACAGATCTGAGTTCCAACCTCACCTCATCTCTGTCCTCGCCATGTGACCCTGGCGGATTGCTCAAGTTCCCTTTGCTCAGAGGGGGATCTCAGTGGTGCCCTGTAGGCTGGCTGGGGACTCGGTGAGATGACCTCAGGTGAGTAGCTGGATCTCCCCCAACTCTGTGGACCCAGGGATGCAGGGGTCTGCGTCCAGCTGGGCTTGGACCAGATCTTCCCCATGACCACACACAATGAAACCGACTTCCTTGCCTCAGTTTCCTTATTTCTTCTTTCCAAAAACAGGAAGGAAAACTGATGATGTCACTTGGCAAAGTCTCCCACATGGGTTTCAGTCTATGCTGTTATTTTTTATAATAAAGCCACACTCTTTTTTAACTTGATTCCTAGAAGATCAAAATGAATTTTTAAATGAAATGTCAAAATTTGAAATCGAAAGAAAATAACGCCAGATAAAAGAGGGGAAGGCTCTAAAATTTCATTTCTTTGTTTCTCTGTGTTCCTGCCTTGCCCCACCACCGAAAGAAAAAAAAAAAAAAACAGGAAAAGGAGTGATTGAAACATCGTGGGAGGACCAGTTGGACTGGTGGATTGGGACGGGGAGACGTCTTTAATGAAAGATTGTCAGACACGAACCAGATGGGCTGATGAGGAGATCTCCCCTGCCCGTCCTCCCTGGGGCTCCCGTTTCCTATCGATAGCTGCACTCAGCATACCCAAGGCTGCATTACATTAACCTGGTGTGATGCCACCTTGGGCAAAACTGCAATTGGAGCTACTGTTTTTTTACGTTTCGAAGGTTCCAAGTTCTGCTGTGACCCATACAGTTTGTGTAGGGGACATGACAGGGACCACCTCTCCTGGATGTTTCAAGACACGGAGGGTGGCACTCCCCTCTGTCATTCCCCCTGGATGCAAAATTGTTTCTCATTTGCTGTCTTGTCAGGGGGTGAAAGTTCTAGGCCTGCCAGTTGGCCTTTCTTATGTAATAACTGTCACTTTACAGGTCAAGAAACCAACGTGAGATTTTGTCCAGTGGTTCGGTGTATCTCTCCTAAAAATATTCAGGGCCAAGGAAATTGCCACGGGGGGGTCTGTTGATTCACTGCACCCACCGTGCAGCATACCTGGGCCAGAACTATATTGACTATATGATTGTTTTTTCTGAATTTTTTTTTTGAATTTTTGAATTTTTTTCTTAGTAGTTATCCATTTTATACATATTAGTGTATACATGTCAATCCCACTCTCCCAATTCATCCCACCACCACCACCCCGGCCACTTTCTCCCCTTGGTGTCCATACGTTTGTTCTCTACATCTGTGTCTCAATTTCTGCCCTGCAAACCAATTCATCTGTACCATTTTTCTAGGTTCCACATATATGTGTTAATATACAATATTTGTTTTTCTCTTTCTGACTCACTTCACTCTGTATGACAGTCTCTACATCCATCCACGTCTCTACAAATGACTCAATTTTGTTCCTTTTTATGGCTGAGTAATATTCCATTGTATGTATGTACCACATCTTCTTTATCCATTGGTCTGTTGATGGGCATTTAGGTTGCTTCCATGTCCTGGCTATTGTAAATAGGGACTACATGATTCTTGTATGGCCTTTGCCAATGGCGGGGAGGGGGGTGGCATGGTGATGCTTTGGGTCCTTGGATATCGGCGTCAACCATGACCCCGTATCAAACAGCCCTTGAAATGTCTATTGTTATTTCCCCTCAGGGTATGGTTACTTGACTAAATGGCCACAAAATCTTTGGGGGATTAAATGAGTATATCTACCTGCTGTTCTACCTTAAGGCAAGGGGACCTGCTGTTTGTACCCCTGTATCAGACAGTCATCGGCGGGTCTGCGGTTGGTGGCCAACAAACAGGGTGCTCCTGCTGGCTGAGGAAAGGTCTTCGGAGAAGGGAGCAGTGGTGGGATTTTATCAGCAACACTGACAGCAGCTGGGGGATGGGCGCACAGGCTAATGAAGGGGCTACAGGTGGGACGTCAATGCACCCGGCACAGCCAACTGCTGGGAGTGAGGGGTAGATGGGGTGGTTAGAGGACTCAGGAAAACAAAGGACGCTTGAAAAACACTTTGTGGACTGAGATGCCGGCAGCATGACCCCCCCGTTTGCACATGGCGCCACGTGTTGGTGGTGGAATCCACTGGCCATGCTGGCCCAAAACTGTGAAGAAGGAAGGAAGAGTTTAGAATATCACTGTGCAATTAAGTTAAAATCTGGAATCTGACTTAGATGAGGAGACTGTGAAGAAGAGACAGTCTGGTGGACTGGAGAAGAGATGAAGTGACCAGTGGTCCATGATCGTCATAAATAGAACAAACTGAAAGGGGATTGGATGGTGTCCCAGGGCTGCTGTAACAAAGCACCACAAACAACAGAAATTTATTCTCTCGCAGTTCTGGAGGCTAGAGTCTGAGATCAAGTTGTCGGCAGGGCCACGCTCCCTATGGATAGAGACTCCGGGTAGAATCCTTCCTTGCCTCTTCAGCTGCTGGTGGTGGCTATAGATCCTTGGCACCCATTGGCTTGCAGCTGCATCACTTTTATCTCCATCTCTGTTGTCACATGCCTTCTCCCTGTGTGTGTCTGTCTCTTCTCATAAGGACACCTGCCATCTTGGTTTAGGGCCACTTAATGACCTTATCTTAACCTGATTACGTACTCAAAGAATTTATTTTCAGTTAAGGTCACATTCATAGGTGACCAGGGCTTAGGACTTCAATATATCTTTCTGGGGGGACACAATTCAACTCATAAAAGCCTAAATCCTGAACTTAGTAGCTCACCATGTTGCTCCGAAAATTAAATAATAGGATGTACGAAAACATATGGTTAAAAGAAAAAACTAACGGCAGTTACTGCTCCCTACCCTGGACGGGTCACTTGCTTGTTCTGGGCTGACAGGAAATTCAGATGCGGGTCATGAGGCAGGTTCAGGGTGGAACCACTTTGAACTGGAAGATTCTGAGATATCAACATTTCCCTATGTGAAGTAGGTCAAAAGGCAAATGATATGGAAGCCATGAGCTCAAGTCTTCTGAGCCATAAAGTAAATACCATTCTGGGAGCCAGCGACACGGGATGTGTTAATAATTACTGAAATGTGAAAGCATGTCACCGTGCTGACACTGAGCTTTCTCCATTCAAACCTCCCCACCAGGACTCTGTGATACGCCTGCCCAAAGGCTGAGCTGAGTTTGTCTTTTTAGATAACTATCTTATAAAAGGGTGTATCTATTTTTAAAATAAGTTGATTTGATTATTTTAGTATGGAGAAGTATTTAAAGTATTTAATTAAATAAAAGTATTTCAAATCACATATTAGCAGAGCAGATCAGAACATGCGACATCAAATGAGACTACCGCATGGTTTCCAGAGGATTGTCTGACAAATTGTATAGGCTGCTTTGCATCACATTGGCAGGCAACTCAAAAGCTGCAAGTCATTGTAAGCACTTATTTTAAAATAAAGTTTAATTTTCACTTTAACATATTTTCATGATTAGAACAATTTTAAAAAAAAGAATAGAACTGGAGAAGGAAACAAAACTAGCACATTCCTGGAAACTACTGTGAATGTTTTCCTGTATTTCCTTCCTGACTTTTTAAGGGATGGTTTATAATCGTCGGTTTATTTATCAAGCGCCTTGGCACCCACTGAGTAAAATGGATCCACCTTTACAAACCCCAGCATCTATCCATCACAATTGCTCCCCTGAGGATATTTATAAAGGGAGGATTCTTTTCTTGGCATAGAAGAAATGGCATGTTGCTAACGATTTTTATTCAAATTATTCATACATCTGAAAACTCTACAGTCCTCTGGGCTGCCCCCCTTTCCCATCAGCCTGCATCGGCTGGGTCTCTCTTTTTCCTTTTTGGCTTCCTTGGGAGCCAAGAAAAGAGAAGGCCTGTATTTGGAAAGTTAGTCTGATTTTCAATTCTAATAAAAGCCCTGGTCGGCCTTTCACCTAATACCAGGGCTGGAAGGAGTGGGTTTGTTGATCTTTGCCTTGGTGCTTTTTTTTTACACGTGCATACCACCCAAACTTTATTTTATTCTCTTGACAAATGCAACATAATATAGATAACAAAGGTGCTACTTTCAGGGACAAGTTTGAAACAAGGAGAATGCAAATATATTACTTCATGTCAGGCAATAGTAACTGAATTATAACTAAAAGTGCCTTAAATTACTTCCCTAGGGGTTTCCTAAGGGCCAAAGCTAGATAGAAATGGCCTGTTTTACATGAGTTCACGGACACCTCGAGGCAGTCACTATTCAAGGGACAGTTGTGCACCCTAGGGTTTAGTTCTCAGAGCTGGAGTTGCCTTTGCTTCTCCCCCCAGGCAGAGGGAAGCTCGCTTTGTTCTGGGGCTGGGAGAGTTTGCGGGCTAGCAGGGTTAAGGGCTCGATCAGGGTCTTGCGGTCTGTGACCGTCACCTCCCACAGATGCACCTTCTCGCTCCTGGCCCACCGCTGTGCCACTTCGGCGTCCGCTTGTCTCTGCTCAAAAAGGTCAGTTTTGTTTCCTAACACAACAATTGCCACCTCTTTTTTGTCTTTGAACTTATCACATTCTTTCTTCAGAAGCTCCACTCTTTGAAAGGATTCAAGGTTATTCACACTGTACACAAGAACGAAGCCATCGGCAAATGAAAAATAATGCTTCGGCAGCTCCACACCTTCCTGTAGGCCCCTGGTGTCGTAAAGATGTAACTGTTCCTTGGCTCCCCGATCTGTTTCCACTGAAGCCATATACACATCTTCCATTGTTTCACAGTCCTCCATTCCAACAGCATGATTCCCATAAAGGAGCCACTCCAAAATTGCCATTTTCCCCACAGATAACAAGCCACAAACCACAACCTTACAGACCTTTCCCATCTTCTCTTAGGATGTTGGAAAGCCAACAACTAATAGTCATGGTGAGAAGCAGAGGATCTGAGGGGCTGACACCCCCAACCCCCAAAGGGAGAGATCATCATCATCGGTGGTGCTTCAGTGCTATAGCACACAAGGGGTCTGTCTCGAAAACCTGGGTCCATGATGCCATGAAGTCAGGGTTCCACTCCTAAGCCCTGTCTTCGAGGAGGGACTTCAGCTCCCTCCCACTCAAGCCACAAAGGTAGGACGACCTGAAATCTATTTAACCGCTGCAAAGGCCATACTGATCTGAGATTTGTCTGTGGCTAGATCAACAGCCACCGGATACTGTACATCAAGAAGCCTCTTGCTTACAATGCTTTCAGGAGACTCCAAACCAATCCATCTCAGGGTTTCTGGTGCTGGAGATCATGTTCTTCCTCTCCAGATTCTTCCAACACGAGACCCTCTAAAAGGCCAGAAAGCCAACAGGCAGCGGCTGGTTTAGGAGACCTCCCCTGTCCCCTGCTCCTATAAAATTCAGAGGGGAGTGTGGCTCTGTAGTGTTACCACATTGATGGAGAGAGAGCACCACAATGGCAGTTTAGTTTCTCTTGGATCTGGGAGCAGCCTGGTGTGGGGAAAGATTGAGGGCAATCAGTCCAATTCCTGGCTGTGTGACCTAAGACAAGTTACTTGACTTCTCTGAGTCAGGTCACTCAGCCATAACATGGGAATGACAGTGCTGCTGTGTCGTAGGGGTGAACGAGACAACACTGAAAGCACTTGCACAGAGAGGTATTCAAAGGTCGCTTTTCTCCCTTGGGAAGTGAGCAGGAAACCTGGAAATCAGGTTACTAAATGGCATGGTGAGGTGCTGTTTCTCTTTCAGTCTCTTCACTTGGCATTAGGTACTGATGGGCTTACTCAAGGATTAATTTTGAAGAGTCAAGCAAACAAACAAATAATTACCATTAAATCTTGATCAATATCAGTTCTCCAAAATAGAAGCTGATTTCATTGATCTATTCCACTCTGTTGGCTGGGTGTCCACTCTGGGCCTGGCCCCAGGCATGGGAATGGAGCATTTTTGACTCCAGGGAGAAACGGAACTTGCCTGAAGCTGTCCCTGAAGGCTACGTTGGAAAATTTGGATTGGAGGCAAATCCTAAAACAATGAGTAGGAATCGATCAGGTGAAGAGAGCACAGGGACATGGGGAGGGGGAAGGGTAAGCTGAGACAAAGTGAGAAAGTAGCATGGACATATATACACTACCAAATGTAAAACAGATAGCTAGTGGGAAGCAGCCGCATAGCACAGGGAGATCAGCTCAGTGCTTTGTGACCACCTAGAGGGGTGGGAGAGGGAGGGTGGGAGAGGGAGGGTGGGAGGGAGACGCAAGAGGGAGGCGATATGGGGATATAGGTATATGTATAGCTGATTCACTTTGTTATACAGCAGTAACTAACACACCATTGTAAAGCAATTATACTCCAATAAAGATGTTAAAAAAAAAAAAAAGAGGGCAGGTGAAGGGCACGTCTGGCTGGGAGAGGCGGGTGCAGAGCCCGGGCAGGACTGTGAGGGCTTCGTGTGTCATGGGGGCAGGCGTGAGGGGTGAGGGGAGAGTGAGACAATTCAGGGGTGCTGCTGGCACGGTGCTGCCCCAGGACGGGCTCTCCTGAATGCTTGTCCTCCCTCCCTCCCTTCCTTCCTCCTCTCCCTCCTTCTTGCCTTATTTTCTTCCTTCTTCCTCTAAGTGGAGACAATCTAGAAACAGCTGAGAGCCATTGAAGGCTTTCGAGCAGAGAACTGACGATGCTGTTTTCCTTCAGGAAAGGTTACCCCAGAGGATACTATAGCGAATCGGACAGGAGGCTGGAGACCGGAAGCCAGGCTGATGTCCAGGTGGGACAGGACAAGAACCTGGCTTGGGAGAATGGCGGTGGGGATGCAGAGAACCCAGGTAGAGACATCCTCTGAGATGGGATCACCTGGACGTGGGGCTCCAGGAGGAGGAGGAGGATGACAGGTTAGCTAGCTCTTATCCTGCTGGAGCAGCAGGGGGTTTGATGGTGTTACTCCTCGAGACAGAGGTAGAGGAAGAGGAAGTGTCGTCTACGTGGAACAGCCTTTGCATGCCCCCCAGTTCCCCCTGCCCTGTGTCCTCAGCTGTTCTTCCCTGATGATTAGTCATTCATTCACTCACGTACTCATTCGCCACCCGCCACCCATCCTTCCTCAAAGCTCTCATTGCACATGGGTGAGGGTGCCCTGTGAGTGGCACTTACATCGTCTGGGGAAAGTTCTTAGTAAAGCACTCCTGCTAAGAACTGTTCCAAGGGACATTCCAGGCTGCTTCTGCACTAAGCGTTAAGTCAGAGACTTCATGAGCTTACATGAACACTCTAGAACAGGGGCAGCAAACTATGACCCATGGGCCAAATCTGGCCCACTGCCTGTCTCTGTAAATAAAGTTTTATTTATTTATTGTAACACAGGCACACGCATCTATGTACACAACTCAGGCTGCTCTCACGCTCCAGTGGCAGAGTTGAGTGGTAGCAATAGAGTGTATGGCTAACAAAGCCGAAAACCATCTGGTCCTTTAGAGAAATCATTCGTCAGCCCTGCTGTAGTGCATCCTCTCCTCTCTCTGGTGCCGTGATCGGATGTTTGATACTGATTTGGGGACCACAGTGCTCCTTTGTCTAAAAGCCCTCCATGCTTATGAATAAAGGTCAGGATTCTTAGTTCGTCATCCAACGTGCTCTTTGGAGAGAAGGAGACATTCTCTGCGTCCTTGGGTGAAACACTGATGTGAAACATTGACAGACGTCAAGAGACTTAGAGGGACTTCCCTGGTGGTGCAGTGGTTAAGAATCTGCCGCCAATGCAAGGGACACGGGTTTGAGCCCTGGTCCAGGAAGATCCCGCATGCCGCAGAGCAACTAAGCCCGCGAGCCACAACTACTGAGCCCACGCACCACAGCTACTGAAGCCTGCGCGCCTAGAACCCTCAACAAGAGAAGCCACCGCCATGAGAAGCCTGCGCATCGCAACAAAGAGTAGTCCTGCTCGCCGCAACTAGAGAAAGCCCGTGAGCAGCAACGAAGACCCAACACAGCAAACATAAATAAATAAATAATTTTTTTAAAAAAGAGAAACTTAGAACTGTGCATTGGGTTTATTTTGACACAGTAGCTCCTTTATTGAAATCTATTCTAAGGGAAGAATCCAAATGATGATAGAGGCACTATTTGCTCCTTGACGTGGCTGCACCTGCTCATCTGGCCTCATTCTTTGACATGCATCAGCCCTCACGCACACTCCACAAATAAATAAACGCTTATGGGACAGACGAGGGGTAACAAAGGTTTAGGAAGAAGAATTAAAGCAGGGAGAGTGGCCACGGGATGCCAAAGGCTGTTTTTCAGAGAATGTGGGTGGAAAACCTTGTCTCAGGATCCGATTCTACACTCGTAAAACGCACCCCACTAGCCTCCCCCTCAACCCCCACTAGATCCTGCCTTTATTTAAAATGTTGATATTGGGCTTCCCTGGTGGCTCAGTGGTTGAGAGTCTGCCTGCCGACGCAGGGGACACGGGTTCGAGCCCTGGTCTGGGAGGATCCCACGTGCCGCGGAGCAACTGGGCCCGTGAGCCACAATTACTGAGCCTGCGCGTCTGGAGCCTGTGCTCCGCAACAAGAGAGGCCACGATAGTGAGAGGCCCGCGCACCGCGATGAAGAGTGGCCCCCGCTTGCCACAACTGGAGAAAGCCCTCGCACAGAAACGAAGACCCAACACAGCCATAAAATAAATAAATAAATTAAAAAAAAAAAATGTTGATATTTTGTTCATCGTGGAGTTTTTTTGTTCATTTTGACTTTTTGGAAATACTGTGTTAAATATTATTTATCTTGATGACTGAATTTTTCAATACCTTCTTCGATTTTGCTCCCAAGGTGAATGTCTCACTTACTGCCCCAAGTCCCAGCTCCAGGAGAAGGAACAACTAGGGTAGTAGGGAAACAAACAAACTCAGTGTCTTGCAAGCCAAGTGAAGATGGTTTATCAAGAAGACGCTGGCCGACAGGATGAACGTCAAAAATGCCACGCTTAAGTGAAAGAAACCAGACACAAAAGGTCGTGTACTGTGTAATCCTGTTTATAAGAAAAGTCCAGAAAAGGCATATCTGTAATCTACAGAGACAGAACTTAGATTAGAAGTTGCCAAAGCTGGGGAGGCACATGGAGGGGTAGTGTCTGTAAGGGGGCATGAGTTTCTTTTCAGGCATGATGGTGATATTCCAAAATTAGATTGTGGTTGCCTAACTCTATAACTATTTAATTATACACTTCCAAAGGTGCCTTTTGTGGTATATAAATTACACTGTAACAAAGCTGTTTTTAAAAAAAGAAAAAAGGCCAAATAACATGAAAATTGAGAATTAAGCATTGAATGAATAAATGAATGAGTGAATGAGTGAATGACTCAACAAATGGGCACTGTCCCTAAACAAGAGTGCCATGACGCGGGAGCAGAAAGAACTGATTCGAGAGGCTCAGATTGTTCCTTAGTAAGTCAGAGGAGGGAGTGATGTGTCATGCAGCCTCGTATACACCCCCAAGAATGCAAATTTGTATAAATTTTCTGGAACCCAAAATATCAATGTACATCAAGAAACCTAAAAATGTGCGTTGCATTTTGTGCTTGTGCATTGCATTTTGATGCAGTAATCCCATTTCGTGAAATCTATTTCAAGGAAAGAATCGCAATGTTGGAGGACCTATTTGCCCACATATGTCTGTCTATTCCGGAGCTGTTTGTAATATTGAAAAAAGGAAATCAACCATGACCAACTGGTTAAAGGACATATGAGCACCTAAAAGACAGACTATTATACAGTCAGTACAATAATGTTAATGATGATGGGAATATTCTGGAACATAAATTGGAAAAAGCAGGATGACAAAGTATAAATAGAGTATGGAAACAACCATATGGAATTACCTATACACAATGGTAACATAGTAACAGTGATGACTTTGTTTATGGATTTCTTTTTACTCTCTGTCAACACTGGGAGAGGACATTTTCACACGTTATCTCTTTTAATCTTGACACAAAGCTCGTGAGTTACATATCATTTTTCAATTTTACAGATGAAGAAATGAACACTGAGATTTAAGGAAACTTGTGCAGGGTCACGCAATTGGCAAGAGGTAGAACCCAAACTTTGCTAGCTCTCACCTCTGTGCTTGTAACTGTTATGCTACATATATTTTTCTTCTTTGTTACAAAAAGTGTGAAAATGGAAACATTTGGACAAACTGTGAACTCTGGTCTAAAAGCAACAGCTACCACTTATCGTTGGTGTTGTCCCAATAGATTGTCCGAGGCAGTCACAGAGAGAGCTTTCCCGAGGATCGAAGAATCCCTCCCAGCCGGTGAGGTGGGGTTTTCTGTTGTTATTCCCATTTCACAGACGCAGACACTGAAGTTTGGAAGAAACAATCGTGGCTCAGGGTCAAGCAGCAGGGACTGAGGGGAGGGGCCTAGGACCCCTGCGGGCTGATCCCAGGCGAACTCCTGACAGCTCACGTTCCCCAAGAGGGCGGGAACTTGCTGGTGCTGGGAGAAGGCCAAGGGTCAAGGGCCAAGGGTCAAGGACCAAGGGTACCACGGGCAACCAGGCAGCACTGGGGGAGCCGGGCATCAGGTGCGGGAAGGAGGACTTAGGTTGGCCTCATGCTGAGTCACTGGAGAGAGCTGATGCGCGGGACCGAAGGCAAACACCAGGGATCTTGGTGGCGCAGCAGACAAAGCCCAGCCCAGGTGCTGAGGATGCTCTTCTGCAAGTCACCTCTCAGAGGGGCCAGGCCTTGGACCTGAGAAATCTGCAGGCCAGCAGTGTTCTTCGGGGAGTGGGGCCCAGATCATCAAAAGCAAATGGTAAAAAGTGAGGCCAACATGTTAAAAGAAGGCAATAGGGCCCATACTGGACCAGGGTTCAGGAATTCAGGAATGGGTTGATGGGCTTTAGTGCTGAGACTGACGGTGGAGTCAGTCCAAAGCCAAGTGATCCCAGGTCCCTATGGGTCAAAGGTCAGCAGCAACACTGGAGCTTTCCTACGTGTCCTGACCCCATGCCCAGGTACAGAGGAAACCCCTCACGTGAGAGCCAGTGGCCTCTGACACGCCTCAGGAGCTAGTGCGTGGCGGAGGGAGCTGGCTCAGGGGCACTCTGCCCTGTCTTCCTGTGTGACCTCGGGCTGACAGCCTCCCCTTTGAGCCTCGATTTCCCCGCCTGTTATCAAGCGTTTCTAGCAGCAGATGCTATCGTAAGCACTGCGCACGTGTTGGCTCGATCCGCACAACACTCCTGTGAGGCTGGTCTCATGGTCTTCACCCCTATTTACAGATCACGGGACAGAAGCCCCAGGAGGTGAAGGGGCTTGTCTGGAATCCCAGGCAGCAGGGAGAGGAGGTGGGATTTGAGTACAACCCATCGGGTCCCAGGTTCTGGGCTCCGGCTGCCCCTGGGCCGAGGCTACGGGCTTGTGAAAATGAAGCTGCATAAAACACCAGGTGACTGGCTCTGACCGTGGTCTCCCTGCCACCACCAAAGGCAAACGCTGGGTGGTGTCTCGAGGTCTGGGCTGCACCCGGGAGATCCTGCCCCTCCAGAGGCGTCAGAATGTTCCAGCTGACAGGAGAGAATTGAACCAGTTCCTCCTGTGTGCATTTCACTTAAAGCTGTTAATGAATTAAATGGCTTAAACTTGAAAAAAAAAACATACACCGAATATATATTTCAATGGACTCCCTGCTGTCTCTATCTTGTGTGAGTCCTTGATTCTCCCAGTTTGTCATCCTCCTTCCGTTTGTGTCCCTGTAGGGACTGGGAGAAGACTCAGTGGGGAAAGCTATGCGGTGCCTGTCAGGACTGACAGGGGCGGGGTAGACTGGGGAGAGGGAGTGGGCACTGGTGGAAGGCTTCATGGGGAAAGAATCACAGAAGACAGCAAGGTCCCCGGGGATGGAGGTGGAGAGAGCCGTGAGAAGGGGTGGGGAGACCCCTGAGAAGGATGGAGAGATCTGTAGGGAGCCAGGGCTTGGGGTGACATGAGCCCTCGGGTTTAAGAACAGGAGGTCCTATGGCTCTTCCAGGGAATCGCTTGGATGGGCCTCATCCCGGATTTCAGACGGTAGCACCAGGAAGTCAGCCCCACAAGGGCATGGACCAGGTGGCTTGTCCACCGCTGTGTCCCCGGGACCAGCCCAGGTCGGTCAGGTACGCTGTAGGTGTCAGTACTGATGACTGATTGAATAATTGAGTAGATGAGTGTAGGACACAGGCCTTGACAATGAAATCAGAGAACAGCCATATTTGGATAACCAACAAGGAAGACTCAGCCCCTTAGGGATGGAGAAAGGATTTGACCATCTAGGGGCTTCGCCACATACATATTTTAAGAATGACAAACTTTCAGAGGAACCCGGCCTCTGCTGAACCAGGCCATGGGAATTCTTGGTGCAGAAGCTTGTCCAGAATAAAGCCTAACCCATGTTTATAATTTCCCTTTTCAGCTCTCATCCCCTGTGATTAAAAAACAAATCAGTAAAGGGTGTGCTCGCCGTTCTGAGTTCCTCCCAGAGTCACTGGACTCAGGAGGAACTTGGTGCTGGCAGCCCCGGGGCAGAATCCTCGGGCAGATGAAGGCATCATTCATGCCTCTTGGCTGCGCTGGACCATCTTAGGAAGGAGGCAACTTGGTGTTGGGCAGCGGTGAGTAGGTAGAGGAGGCAGGGCAAGGAGTAAGTGCACGCAGGCTCCGAGTTTGTGGCACTCACACTGCAGCATCGAGGCAGCTGCCAGGACAGGCGGGCGGCACGCCCTTTCCCACCCAGGTGCCTGGGTGCCCCTGATGCTTGCAGTGCTGTGTTGAGAAGGATTCTGAAGCTGAATCTGGGCTTAGTGGGAAGAGTAGTCCGAGTCATTAATAATGTCTGCCATGGGACTGGGGAGGGGAGAGGGATGGTTCATTTGTTACTTCTTGGCTAGAAATGGAGAGTGAGACCAAGCGGTGAAGGCTAGTGCATATCTGGCTGAGGAACTTGGACTTGATCATGGATACCAAGTGTTTTAAGCTTAGTTTCTCCATTTTACAAAGAGTACTACAATCAGGGGCTTCCCTGGTGGCGCAGTGGTTAAGAATCTGCCTGCCAATGCAGGGGACACAGGTTCGAGCCCTGACCTGGGAAGATCCCACATGCCACGGACCAACTAGGCCCATGTGCCACAACTACTGAGCCAGTGCTCTAGAGCCCACGAGCCACAACTACTGAGCCCGTGCGCTACAACTACTGAAGCCCGCATGCCCTATAGCCCGTGCTCTGCAACAAGAGAAGCCACCGCAGTGAGAAGCCCACGCACCACAACGAAGAGTAGCCCCCGCTCGCCGCAACTAGAGAAAGCTTGTGCGCAGCAACGAAGACCCCACACAGCCAAAAGTAAAAAATAAAAAAAAGGAGTACTACATTCAGAAAATTTCTGGGTAGATATTGAGGATTTCTTGGAAAAGGCAAGACTTGGGTTGAGCTTTAAGAGATGAGTATGATGCAAAGAAGCAGAACAGAGGGAGCTGGGTGTTTCGGACACACCCGGCATCTGCCTGGAAGCCCTCTGAGACAGAAGGAAGCAGTCCAGGGATGGGTAGCTAGGTGTCCGACAGAGCCAGGCTGTGAGGAGACCTGGGCTGGTGGACAGAGCAGCCTGGCACAATGAAGCATCTCGCTTGCTTATCCCATCTATTGCAAGACAAACCATCTTAGTTCTTTCCAGTAATATCTTCCAACGTCACAGGCTCAAGGCAGTTATAATAAGCCACTAAGAGCAGAAATTTGATTTTCACGGAGCACAGGACAAGAAGAGGAAGTTGAGTTAGATATTCAGAGACTCTTTAGCCCTTGAAGAGGATGGAGAGAGAAATATGTGCTACCAAAGATGGAGGGAGGGGGCTAAGGTTTAGCGAGCTGCCCCTCAGGGCCTGGCTCACCGCATCTTCATGTGCTGCAACCCTCGACCTGCAGAGAGAGGTTCCCATTTCCTTTCTCGAAGTGGAAATCATGGCTCAGCATGTTTACACAACTTGCCCAGGGTCACACAGCTAAGTCAGCAGGATCAGAATGGCTCAGTGTGTCTCTGAAGCCAAAGTCCCTCCGCTGCCCACAGGGCTGCGCTGTCTTCCCTTGAGGCTTCCTGGAGAGCTGGAAGGAGGGTAACGGTTGCCTGTCCGGCACGGTCTGAGGGCAGGACGGGCTAAACAGTGACAGTGGCTAAGCCAGGTCTCCTGTTCCCGTGGGTCAGGCCGTGTGTGCGGGCCTCAGCACGAGTGGGTCTCCTGTGATCCCTGGAACCACCTCACGAGTCGTCCACAACTCCTAGCCTCACTCTGGTCCAAGCCTCCATCACCTCTTGTATGGACCAAATTGGGTCTTCCTGCTTCCACTTGGTCACCATCCTCGAATCTCCCCCCAACGCTAATAGCCCAGCAATATGGGCTGTCCGAGAGGCCTCTGTAAAGAGCCCGCCTCATTGTCACCCTCAACCCCCCACCTACATGTAGAAACCGTCAATACTTTGTTCTCAGGATGCAACCCCGCCTCCCTAACCTCGTCTCCAAGGCAGGACTTGCCCAACCCCATGGCTGTGGCTCCAGCCTTGCTGGTCTCTCAAACCCTCACACACAAGCCCCTTCCAGCCCCGGCCCTCCCTGCCCGCTGCTCCTTTCACCAGGCCCCACTGCCAACCCCACCTACGTCCACGTGGGGTTAATTCTCACTCTTCAGCTTAGGTCAGAATCCCGATATTCTCTCTCATACCACCTTACACCACTTTCTAGAGTTTTCCATAATTATACCTAAACATCCATTCAAGTGCATGGTTGTTTCCTGTCTGATTAGCCACTGTGTGAAGGGCCAGGTGGACAGGGACTTTCTCTGCCTTGTTCAGCTCTGGGTCCATGATGCCTTCAACAGTGTGGTCCCGACATGCAATAGATGCTTGGTACGTACTGTTGAATGAATGAATGAATGAATGAATGAGTGAATAAATGAATACAAGAATGGGTAAACATCAAACAACACAGCCACATGCCTCCTCTCTGGTGTCCCACCTCTGCCGCTGTTAGAATATGCTGGAAACTTCCGTGCATGTCTGTGACCCACTTCCCCATCCATAGCGCATTCCTGGGGGACAGGAGCTAAGCCTTATCATCTCAGCATCCGCAGTGCTCAGAATCCGGAATGACGTCAGCCTCAGGACGTGTGGCATCATCCCCTTCCAGTTCTGCGAACCAGCGTGTCCCTCTGAGCCCTTTCTGACATCGCTTCTAAAAGGAAGATCTGTAACATGATTCTTCTGATCCCATCATGGCTAGGACTGATATGCTAGGATTTCGTAATCAGAAGCACTCGTTGTCTTTAGGAAAAAAATTAATTTGGGAAATCCCTTCCGGCTTCCTACTGTGCCCATCAAGATGGGAATTTTGTGTCCCCTTGAAGAATCAGACTATAAATACAGCTGCCTCGGGCTACCCGGGAACAGGGAGGCGTCCTTACTCGCTTTGGTGAACACAAGATGCAGCTCATTGCTCTTGAGCGGGTCAGGGAATCTAAAGCTAATTAGATTGGATCAGTAAACAGGCAGCCAGTTTTCAAACTGAGCACAGATTTCCTGTAATTAGGCTTTGCCAGGAACTAAAGGTCATGGGTCAGCCTATGAGCCACACTAACGATGGAATCATGACAAATCTGATCTTTCTAATGCTGATTAGAGCTTGGCTTCTCTGACAGTAGTAAAACTTTATTCCTTTCTGCTAATCTCAGAAGAAACCAGAGGGAATTAATCACGAGGTGAGTGTGGTAAAGCCAGACCCTTTGCAGAGTTCTGCATACATCTGAACACACTTGATTCCCAAGGTGGGTCTTTTGGAAAGCCTCATCTTAGCCTGTGTTCCAAACTGGTACACAGAGTGAGTCCCATCACCCCTCAATCCCACCCCACTGGAAGGCAGGACCACTCACTTCTCTGCCCCTGACCGGGCAGAAAAAGCATGATGTTTAGAGTTGGGTGGCTGAAATTGAATTCTCTGCAAGTAACGTCCTAATTCTAAAAGAGTCAGCATTTGGGAGCCTCTAAGCCTCAGTTTCCAAATCTGTAAAATAGGCATGATAGCGACCTCTGCCAGGGTTTCTCAAAGCACGGAACCCGGGATGCTTTTTGGTTGGTTGTAGACGAGCGTGCCCTTATGTTAGCATTTATGCATATGTTTCAATATCTAGTAGATTCCATGCATATCATACTTAAGGCTGTGGTCCTCAACCCTGGCCATACCTTACAACTGCCCAGGGAGGTTTTAAAATGCTCCAGCTCAGAGGGGCCCGGCTTTGGGTTTTATACAACACTCCCCAAGGGGCATTAATGAACAGCCAGGGTGAGAACCACTGTCTCAGGGCAAAGCTGGGTACAAAATATAAATAACTCTGCTTAAAGTAACACATCATCAAGGCAGCCAGCTAAGGCTGAAGTTTGGGAAACACTCAAAAGCTGATGATTTGCTTGAAGGCTGCACATCAGGATCATTCAGGATGGGGTGGGGTGAAGTGGGGTGGGCGCTTGTTAAATTTCAGATGCCCTGCCCCATTAAATCAGAATCCCAAGGGGCAGGCTTGGAAAAATCCCTGTTCTCACCAGCCAACCTGGCCCTGGTCCTGGTCCTTCAGAGGGCACTTAGGAGCCATTCATTTTATAAAGGTCAAGGCCATGCTCAGGAAGAAGGGAGATACTCCACGGTCTGCCAAATAGCAGAGCAGGGAGGATGCTGGCCAGCCAATGCCAGCCAGTCACGCTTTGACTTCTGGGAGGTGTTGAGCCAATGTCCACCCGAGGGCAGTGAGGGGCACAGAGGCTGCAGTTCTGGGTGCACTGAGGGGCTTTCTGGGGAAACTCTGTGCTCAGTGCAGGAGGTAAGGCTTCTCTGAGCAAGTCCAACCCGAGTCCCTAGGACAGGAGGGAGACAGAGAAGCGGCACGAATGCCCAATGCAGGAGCATGGTTCAAGGGTGCATTTGGCAGGAGTGTTACCTGGGCGGAAACCTGCAGGATGGTGAGTAACTTTCCACATCTAGTACCTCAATATTTGCTGCCCAGAAGACACAGGTGTGAACATCTGGAGAATTCCATACCTACGTACTCCCTGCTGTGCCCGCAGCCTGGTCCCAGGAAGTGCTTGGAGAGGTTGACTGAGGAGGGACACCTCTGCACCAGAGTGACACCCTTGGCAAAAGGCTACACACAAAGGCAGCAGAACACACCATTCTGTTCTTTGACAGCAGGCAAGCCACTTCATCTCTCTGTGTCTCTGCGTGTTCATCAAAAAATGGATTCTTGCAGGACGATCGGGGGGATGAAATGCAAATTTATTTGAGGGTCTAGCACAGGATAAGCTCCTAATAATAACAATCCATTGCTTGTCAAAGGACAAATGTAGTACGTATTGATTTCCATCTTTGCTTGGGTTGCAAACTCCAGCTTAGCTACAGAGCCCAGCCTATTCATTTCAGCAGCTCTCTTCATTACCTTTCAAAGGATCCTTTCAAGTCAATTCAGCCCCATGTACTCTGGCTTGAGAACTCTCCAGGAAGTGGTGGTCTTTCTTAGCTGGAAGGAAGCTATGTTGGAGGGGAGGTTGGAGCCTGTAACAGGGGCCGGGAGTGGCCTCCGTTCCTTCTAGCATCTTCTCTGAGTACCATCCAGTACAAGAACCCCACAGGGCTGGGATGGTGGTGGCCTGTGACTTTATTCCAGCCTTGGAGCTGATGTCTGCTTAGGCTATTTCATAGCTTGTTGAAAACAGATGAGATAATGTCAATTAAGTAGTAACCAGAATGTAAAATATTTTAATTGTATATAGCCATTTACTTACACACATATTGATGGATCGATTATGATGACTTTGCAGACTGAGCATGCAAAGAGTGGTGGGGAGCATTAAAGCCTTGCTGACATGGGGGAAGTAGTGGGGAGAGGCCTGGGCTGAGAGCCAGGAAACCTGGTTTAGTTGTGACTCATTTACAATTCACTTTGTGGCCTTGACTTACCTCTCTGTCCTTCAGTCTTTCATTGTGAGTGTAAGGTGTGAGTCCATCCACCCCACAAAATGCTGGGGAAGATTATCTCTGCTAATAAACATGAAAAAGTTTTGTAAGTTGCAACGATTTATAAAAATGTTATTTATCCCAGTTATTTAATTTGCATTATCTCATCCATTTTCTAGAACAACCTGTGAAACAGGCTTGGGGGTAACACCTTTAAGTTCAGAAGGTCCAGGAGACACACTCTCACATCATCAACTTTCCCTTTGCTTGAAGGGGTCCTTTCCAGATGCCTGGCCACATTCCTGTAAAGATAACTCCCGTGGGGAGTCAGGAGTCCAGAGTCCAGACACTCAGAGTGAACCTGAGTCATCAGTGGCTTCAAACCGTCTCTAGCCCAAGCATCTGTTACAGTTATGTCCCCTCTTCCGTTTTATTACTTATTCATTATTTCTTATTACCTTAGTCTTGTTTTATCCGTTTTATTTTAGTGTCGGTACCCTGAGATCTTCCCGGAATTAGGAGGCTCATAACCATTAAATATGTCAGCGGGAGGAACGCACAAGCCTTGGAGGTGTTGCAGGTTGAACCATGTCTCCCAAAAGAGATGCTGAAGTCCTAACCCCTAGTATCTCAGAATGTGAACTTAATTTGGAAATAGGGTCATTGCAGATGGAATAAGTTAAGATGAAGTCACACTGGAGTAGGGTGGGCCCTAATCCAAGATGACTGATGTCTTTACAAGAAGGGGACACACATGGAAGAGGCCAGGTGAGGATGGAGACAGAGACAAGTTGTTTGGCTATAAGCCAAGGATGGCGAGCGACACCAGCAGGTGAGAGAAAGGCACAGGACAGATGCTCCCTGGATCCTTCAAGAGAGAACAGCCTTGCCCTGCTGACACCTTGGTCTCAGACTTCTAGCCTCTAGAAGTGTGAGAGGACACATGTCTGTGGTTTTAAGCCACCCAGTTTGTGGTGCTTTGTCATGCAGCCCTAGGAAATGAATGCAGATGGGGATGCGAGGGCTCTGATTTCCAGCCTTGCCTCGGCTATTCACTGACTGCTCATCCTCGGGCAAGTCTCTGGACGCCACGCTTCCTGTCTGCAAAAAGAGGGGGTTGTGTTGGATCAGCATTTGCCAATTTTGCTGATAATTAGAATTACCTGGGGCACATTGAATGATAGTTTATTAGACCTTCCCATTGGGTTTTCAGAACCAGTGGGTCTGGGTGGGGGCCAGAAATCTGTTTTTAAGAAACTCTCCAGGTGGTGGCAGTGACCTACGTCATGCTGTCGCTGCCCTGTCTGGTGTTCTAGGTATTTTCAGAGTCAGGCTTTGCCCCTTGACTCCACACACTCTATGCAAGCCCACCCAGGATGGTGCATGTTGGAATCCATGCCCCTACACCCAGATTGCAAACCCAAGAGGGCAGATCCATGTCTGTATCTCCAGCATGTTGCCTGGAAGACGGCTAGTGCTTAGGAATCAGGCATTGAACAAAGGGATAAATCATCTTTACATACAAACGTCCTGCTCTAGGACATGTGATCAAAGACCCTGCAAGCTCTCAAATGCGCCTCCCTTCCTCCAGGCTGGCCCGGCCCCTCCGTCCTCTTTCAGAGGAATAAATGATGCAGACACAGTTCTAAGACACTTGGTCCTGTGAAGTGGGTTCTGTGACTCTTGCCTTTTACAGATAGGGAAGAAACTGAGGCTCAGAGAGGTTAAGTGACTTGCCAGTGTCACAGAGCCAGTGGTGGAGCTGGGGTCTGAAGCTGGTTAGTGGTCTAGTATCAGCATCTTAATCTCTCCATCGCTCACCATCCCACTACTCAAAGCAAATCCCTTGCCAACAGGATCCAGTCCAAGCAACTGGGTTCATCCCATCTTCCTGTCTCACCGACCTCTCTGGAAAGATCTCCCGTCATTCTCCCCCCACTCCCTCAGTCTACACTCCGGTAGCTACTCGCCCTTTTGGCCCTTCTCCCTCGGCTGTCCTTCTGCTGGAAGTCTCTTTTCCTTCCCATCCAGAGAGCTCTTCCCTCTGGGCCGCGGGGGTAGGTAGCCCCTTGGGTCTTTGACGATTGTAACAACCCAGTGCTCCAGGTGGCTCACCCTCTCCCTTCCTTCAAGTCTCTGCTCAGATGTCACCTTTGCAGGGATGCCTTCCAGAACCATCTTTTAAAAATTTGCTATCTCCTTATCCCCACCACCCTACACTCCCATCTCCCTCCTTTAATGATTTTTTTCCCCATGGCATCTCTCACATTCTAATATACTGCATCATCTACTTATGTGTTTTATTTACGATCTCTCTCCCTCCCTGAATGTCAGCTCCACGAGGACAGGAATTTTTGCTGTGTTTTTTCATTGCTCCATCCCAGCACCTGGAACAGCGCCTGGACCACAGTGCACATACGGTGCATGTCCGCTAGGTGGATGGACAGACGGACAGTTTCCGCACTGTTACACTTCTCTGCTGTGCATCTGTCTCCCTCCTATGAGTGCCAGCTCCTTCCAGGAGGGACCTTATCTGATTCATTTCTGTATCCCAGCAACTCACCAAGGGCCTGCCTCTTAGGAAGTCCCCGGGAAGCCTTTGTTGAATAAATGACCGAGTAAGCAAATGAATGAATGAATGGACGGAGGGATTTCTTTCCCAGAGGAGAGCTTGCTTGGCGACACGCGGCGAATAGGTGTCCATGTGCAGCCTCACCTGTGGCTGCTCCTCAGGGAACGAGCCCCCTGCACCGCTGCTGGCACGTTTATAGCCCCGGGAGCAGGGTCAGGGCTGTAAAAGTTAGACAGAGTGTTCTAGCAGCAGGCCTGGGCCCAACAGTGACATCAGCTGGTGTCGGCCCTGATTCTGCCCCTCCCTTGCTCTGCCCCTTTGCCCCTCCCCAGAGGGAGCACTTGGCTTCTCCTGACCTCCTCCAGACCTCACCAGGCTGGAAAGGTGGGGCCGGCAGCTGGGGCTCCAAGGTCAAGGGGATCTCAGACCCCGATCCCACAGAGGAGGTGCCTCGGCTCAGCCAGCTCAACCACCCTGAGCAGCTGCTTCTCGGGAAACATAGAAGCAAAGGGCAGCAGCTGCAGAAGCCCATCCACATCCACTCCCCGCTCCCTGCGCCTTCTGGGCTCAGGGGCACTTGGATTTGTGGTTCTGTTTTTTTCTCCCTGGTCCCCTTGCCCTGGCCCAAGCTTTGGGAGACCCAGAAAGGCAACTGCCCACCTTGAAGGGCTAAGTTGTCTCTGGGTCTCCATCCCAAATCCATTGCTGGTTCTCCCCCCTTAGAGTTGTTGTCACAAAGCCACAGAAATGACTGCTCTCTGGCTGGGAGCAGGGAGAACGCGGGGGTCCCCAGGAGCCAGGGCTCCTGCTCAGCAAGGAAGGGCCCCTTGCTGGAGAGACACTCAGCATCCCCTCTCCGTGGTGCAGGGCCATGGGCTCTGGGGACCTTCCTTGAGCCCAGTAAGAGTCTTTGCTGCTTCGAGACAGAGGGTGAGCCTAAACACGGCATGGGCAACCTCAGAGAGTGTGCAGCCAGGCCGGGAAGGGGGGGCCGGCAGCTGGGGCTCCAAGGTCAAGGGGATTTCAGACTCTGTATGCATCTGCCTGGGAGGACCTTCCTGCAATCTTAACCTTCACGGTGAGAGCCAATGGAGGAGACAGGCTCAGTGGTCCACTGAGCGCACAATTCAGAGAAACCCAGGGATTCTGTTCACTTTTTTTTTTTTTTCCATTTATGCTTCCATGAAAGCTAACTCATCTGCTTAACTCATTTTTTCTTTCAAGGAAACAAAATGCTTTGCTCCATCGTTTATCTATTCATTCTTTTAAATAGCATATTGATTTCCTTCCATTCATTCTTCTGCTAATTAATTCATTAGCTAATTCGTTGTGAAGAATGTTTACTGAGCGCCCACTACTTTCGGAGCACTGTCCTAGGTGCTGGACACAGCAGAGAATGTGACAGGCTGGCAGGGCTCGGGTTTCAGGAGGGAACAGAATCCACCCCAGACGGTGAAGGGAGGACTTAACAGAGGCGCGGGCAGAGGGAAGGAAAACAAGGGACAGCAGGGAGGGGACAGCAGTGAGCCGCCAGCCCAAGTGCGAGGGCAGGGAAGGAGCAGTGTTTGCGGAGCTGGTTGAGAGCCTCGGAGGGTGGGCCGCCTGGGGCAGCTGGAGTTGAGGAGGAAGCAGCTGTTACCAGAGCCACTGAACAGCGCAGGGAGGGAGCGGGCAAGAAACGCCCCCCACTCCTTCTCTTCACACCCCTCATCTACTGCTGGGCTGGCAGCCGGTTGCAAGAGAGCAGGCCAGCCAGCAGGTCAGAAAAGGTGAAGGACCAGAGCGGGGAGGCGAGGAGTGGCCAGCACAAAAAACCCAAATCCCAGCTCTCTGGGCTACAGGTTCCTGTTGGAGGGCGCGGATCAACAAACAGGTAACTATTCACCAGGTGGCGATGGGTGCCATTCCAAAAGTAAAGGGGTAGGGTAGATGGAAATGAGGGGTTGATTATGTGGGCTGCATTTAGTATCAGGAGGTCAGGGGTCCTCTCCAGTGGGTCCTATTTGAGTGGAGACCAGAGGGAAGTGAGCAGGGAGCCCTTTGGGTATCTGAGGCAGGGTGTTCTCGGCAGAAGAACAGCAGGTACCAAAGGTCCTGAGACAAGCGTGTACTAGACTTGCTTGAGGACACCAAGGGGTCCAGGTGGCCAGAGTGGAGGGGAAGGGGGAAGAGAGGGTGGGGGCAGGGGTCGGGTATGAGTCGGTGAGGGTCAGAGCCTGTGGACCTTGCTAAGAGCTGAGGACATAACCCTGAGAGGGTCGGGAGATGATGAAGAGAAGTGGTCAGATCCTGGGTAGATCTCAGGGGCGAGGTGGGGCGTGGACCGCAGGTAGAACGGTGATGCCATTTACCTGGAAGGGAAGACAGTAGGGGAGCAGGTTCCGACATAGTGAGTTTGAGACTCGGATTATTCATCCAAGTGTTGTGAGTAGCTGAGTGCAGCCCAGGGGGACCGCTCTGGCCTCAGGCACATGACTGTCTTCAAGTCCTTGCTCTGCCGGGAACTGACCCAGCCACTTGCCGGCTTCATTCCATTTGGTATCCGAGTGACGATGTGCTCTGGACAGGAACGCGGGACACAGGTCTGGGCTGGTGACGTAAAACGTGGGACTGTAAAATGAGTCCAAGCTCACTTTGCCTGCCGCACGACAGGCCAGTAAATGGGAGACGAGGTGTTGAGGCAAACGAGGTGTTGAGGCAAGGCAGACCGAGAAGATGGCAGACTAATGTCTCAAAAGAACCATCTTATCCGGGTTTGGATGCCAGTTTCTTTTATAGAACGGAGAGGGGGAGGAGATGAGGAAGTAAAGTAAAAAGGCCATAAGATTTGCAAATGTCCCCTGGAATGGCCAGCCTCAGGGAGGAGATGTGTTTATTTCTTCTTTCTTGTAGCCATCCACAGGTGAACAAAGGCACTTTGGTTTACCGTTCAGGCAGAGGGGCAGGGTTCCCCGAGGCAGGCCATTGTGTATAGACAGTATCTTTTTAGTGAACAAAAGCAGTGGAAAGCAAAGGTTAAAGTAAAAGAAACAGGTCCAACATGTAGTCAGATTTGGCTCTTCCGGGTTACAGGCCTCCCCAGTGTAGAGATGGGATCAGAGCCACCCAGGGGACCAGGGGGCAAGTGCAGAAAGAAGAGGGCGAGGAGAAGGCGAGGCCCCAGAAGAACATGGAGGGCGGCCAGTGAGGCGGGAACAACCCAGCAAGCTCAGGGAAGGGGCTCGGGTGAGCCTCTCCAGGTCTCAGCAGGATCTGAGCTGACCATGTCTGGTCCACAGCCTTTCTTTGATATCTAATCTGGACCCTCTGAATTTTATGAAAGATTGACGTAGGGATGTTAAAGACTAGGTACAATTTATGAGTCTCTGCTAGGTGCTGAGTATCATGTCCGCACATGGCTACTGGTCCCCACACATGTTGTTATGGGACATGCTGTTTACGATACAGGTAAGGAAGCTGAGCTCAGAGAGGGTAGCTGAGTTACTTAAGGTCACACAGCTGGTGGGCGGCAGAGTCAGGGTTTGAAGCTGGGTCACTATGGATGCCAAAGCCTTGATCTGCCAACTCAAAGCAAACTGATGAGTAGGGAGGAGGGTCTGAATTTAGAACATTCCATTCCACCATTTTTTTTTTTTTTAAAACAGGTTGAAATTTTTAATTTATTTAAAAATGGTAACTAAGTCGAGGCATGTTGGCTGGAAGATGGGACAAGGAAGTTTGTAGAAGGACCCAGAAGGAAGAGGAGTAATCAACTTCACCAAAGCTGCTGGGAGGTTACAGGGAATTGACTACTGACTTTGGATGATTGAGAGGTGCGGTGGGTCAAAAATCCCATGGGCATGAGCTGAGGAGAGAAATGAACATGACACAGTGAGTTCCTGTAACAAGACCAAGGAAACAGGTGGGAGTGGGAGGTCATGGGGTCAAGGGGAGGTTTGTTTTTTTTTAATTGAGGTGAAATTCACTTAACATAAAATTAAAGATTTTAAAGTGAACAATTCAGGGACTTCCCTGGCGGTCCAGTGGTTGGGACTCCGGGCTTCCACTGCAGGGGGCTCAGGTTTGATCCCTGGTCCGGGAACTAAGATCCCGCATGCCGCGCAGTGCCAAAAAAAAAAAAAGTGAACAGTTCAGTGGCATTTAATACATTCACAATATTGTGCAACCACCAGGTCTGTCTAGATTCAAAACAATTTCACCACCCAAAAAGCAACCCCTCGACCCATTAATAGCTGCTCCCCAATCGCCTCCTCCCCTGGCCCCAGGCAACTACTAATCTGCTTTCAGCCTCTGTAGATTTGCCTCTTCTGGACATTTCATTTAAATGGAATCATACCACAGTTGACCTTCCAAATCTAGCTGTTTTTCACTTAGCATGAGGGTTTCAAGTTTCTACGTTGTAACACATGTCAGAACTTCATTTCTTTCTTTGGCTGAATAACATTCCATTGTATGGAGAGACCACAATTGCTTCTCTTTTCATTTGTTGATGGATATTTGGGCTGTTTCCACCTTTTAGCCAGTGTGAATAGCACTGCTATGAGCTTTCATGTACAAGTTTTTGTTTGAACACCTGTTTTCAGTTCTCTTGGGTATAGACCTAGGTGTGGAATGGCTGGGTCATATGGTAATTCTACGTTTATTTTTTGAGAAACCATCAAATTATTTTCCACCATGGCTGAACCGGTTTACATCCCCACTAGCAATGTACAAGGGCTCCAATCTCTCCACATCCTTGCCAACAGTTTTGTTTTTGTTTTTTAATTGGTGACATTAAGAGGTTTTTGTACAGAGCCTGGGATGACCTAAGAGAGAGGGAGAAATTGATGCTATTGAAATGAGATAATTGCTGGAAGGAAGGAAATTTTTGAGAAGGTGAAAGGGATGCGCCCATAAGACCCACAAAAGGGAGGTGCTCTCAAGTGAGAAGTCTGTCTGGATGCTGGGCTGCCAGAAAAGAAAGAAGAGAAAGGTGTCTGACATCAAGGTCTCACCCTGACGGACTTGTTCTCTCTGGTGAGGGCCTTGCCCACACAGCAGCAGTGAACGGGTGTCAGGGCAGACAGAGTGGGTGGTCTCGCTTTAAAAGCGTCAGTTCTTATCCACAAGGCGTGGTGCTTTGGGCAAAGTGGGGTGACCTCTGAAACCCCAGCAGGCTCAGCCATAGAATGGAGATAACAAGAGCTCAGGGGCTGTTCTTCGAATTAGATAAGGCTATGCCTAACCAGTGCCCGGAACATAGTAGGTGCTCACTAAAAGTAGGTCCCTTCCAGTGGCTCATCCTTCTGATTAGACTGTGAATTTCCTGACAGGTTTTCCCTTCTTTGCAGCCTTCTCAGCATCTAGCACTGTATTGGCCTCACAGTAGGAGCTCCATAGACATTTGTAAAAGAATAAATAAAGGAACAGAATAAAAATAATGAGCAATAAAGAGATTGCTCAACAACAACTGCAATAGCAAATATTTACCTGGAGCTTGCTACATTGCAGGCCATTTCAAAGGTATACACCCAGGAGTGATTAGTGGGAATGTAAACTGGTTTAGCCACTGTGGAAAATAGTTTGGTGTTTCTCAAGAAATAAACACAGAATTACCATTTGATACAGCAATTCCATTCCTAGGTATATACCCTTACATCTCATTTGATCTGTATGTGACCCTGAGATGATTATTCCCTTATCCCCACTTTGCAGAGAGGTCACTTGTCCCACGAGACATGGTGGGGAGTAGCAGTTGGGATCTGAGGTCTGACATCAAATCTCAGGCTCTGTCATCTTATACTGTTTATCTAGATGCTGCTAAACCAATGGTTGAATTGTCCTGGCACCTGAGAATGATTTATTACAGCAAAAAAGATGTCAAGAAAGAGTTTGGGTGACTGCTTGGGGAAAGGAGGGGTGGGCGCCAGCTGGGTAACTGTGGAAGGTTTGAAAAGCCTGGGAAAGCAATCCCCTTGCTCCACAGCCTTTTCTTGGTGTGTCTGCATGTCCTAAAGTACAGCTGAAGCCACCCAGGCACAGAAATGTCATCTTTCTAGCGTGCGGGCTGTGCAGGCATCAGAGGTCGGTTGATAAAGACACCTTGAGTAGGTGTCTTCCAGGGATCAGGTGATTTCCTCCTGCTCTCCAGCCCTCCTTTGTCAACAACAAGGCACTGGGGAAATGGGATTAGCCATGAGGAGGTTACCCGGTTGCTTCCAATCGATGCCAAGGGAATTGGATGGGCTTTTCCAGGCTCCCAAGACAGCGCTCTCTCCCAGGGCCTGAATTCATGCCTGAGCCAGGCGCAGGGTTCCTTTCCCGAGGCGGGTGGGACTCCTGGGCACCCATCTCTCTGTGCTTCACCCCAAAACCATGCGTCACTTCTCACGCCCTCACCTCTGTCTGTGAACTCCTCACCTCTCACTGTGAACTGCTCAGAAGGAGGCCGTTGATGCCCTTGGCTGAGCTTGGATCTTGTCCCAGCTGCCCAGCAACGCTCTTAGCCCCTCACCTCTCTCCCTCACATACCTCTGCCACTCCAGCCCTCCATCTGTCTCCTGGGGCTGAAAAAGAGTAGGATTAGCACACCTGCATCACTTTTGAGCTAGAGGGAGGTCAGGAGGACAGCGTGCATTCATAAAATAACAGCAATGGCCGTGACCATGGGAGCAGCACTTCCCAAGTGACGGCTCTTGTGTATTTCACCACGGGCTGATTTTACTCCTCCATCGACAAAGCAGCAAGAGTTGACCCCTCATCCTGTTCCTCTGGACTTCAGACTCGATCAACCTGCATTCCTTTGTGTTTTGCTTTACAACTCTTGCGTGTCATTTTACTGACCTTCAACACAGCTGCCCGGGCAGGTTGGTCCTACACTGTTATCCAGAAGGGAGTTGACACCCTAGGGCAGTCAGCAGTGACTTCGCCAGGGTACCTCTGCCTTGGACTCCCAGGCCAGAACTTGCTGACCCGCAGCTGGGCACGTTTTTAACAAGCTGAGCTAACCATCAGTAGCTCGATGTTAATCATTTATCGCTTGTCAAGATTGCCATCACAGAATGTTTACGGTAGCCGCTGGATGCCTTTTAGTCATTAATGCAGCTTTCTTTCACAGTTTCCCAGGCTTATATCCGATTCTACTGGGAGCCGTTCTATTCATGAAGCATCTTCTGTTTGCTCTCTAGACAGGAACGGGCTGAGGGAGCTCCAGGAAACAGGTAAGTCAGGCTCGCAGGTTTGGATTGGCTTTGGGGACCATTTCAGGAATTACCAAGACTTACAGAGCAGTTGGAGCAAGAGATTTAAAAACTGAGGGATATGAAAATCAACTAGGTGAAGATTAAGTGAGAAATGAACTTGGAGTGCTTAGCGTGGTGTCTGACAAATGTTTATATAAAAACGAAATTGATTATGGTGTGGTCATTATTCCAAAGGCAGCTAATAACTCCCCTCCTCCCTTCCCCTTCTTCTTTCCCGCCCCTCCCCTTCTTCCTCGCTGCCCTATTTTCCACACTCCTTTAGGTTAGCTTTAGCTCCATGCCAAAGTCAGCAGAGAATTAACCCTGAAAATTCAGAATAAAGTCACCGTGAAGTGTTGGTCAGAGAACTGGGGCCAGGGCATGTGTGGCATTTTCTGCTCAGAGCTGTCAGCCAGTGACTTGCTGGGCCCACAGGGCTTTGTCAGCAGGGCCACATCTTGGGGTGGACAGGACAGAAGGCCACGACTCCAGACAGTTAGGGAGGTGGCTGCTGTCCGCAGGAGCCGGTTTGGGAGAAGACATCCGCCTTCGCTGTCTGCTGACATTTTGTGCTGCGCTGATGCAGGGGGGTGCCTTTTCTTCACTTGTATCCTTACTCTCAACGCAGGCTCATGAGCACGGGACTGACTTCAAGGGGTCTGGGCTCAGATCCCACCTCTGTGATGGGTTGGGAGGGAAAAGATTCTTCTCCAAGCCCTGCTTGCTTTACCTCTAACATGGCCAGTTAAAGCATCCAACACACGGTGCCCCTGACGTTTTTATTATAAGCAGCAGCAGCAATAGTACAGGAGAGGTGATTTTCTAAACATTTAACCCTAGGTGCAGCCTAAGGGGCCCCAATCAAATTGTCAGCATCAGAGTCCTGTTGCCTGTAGCTGCTGGATTGTGGCAGGTGGGCCCCTGGGGCCTCAGCACGTGGCTATTCACCAATGGGAACAGCAGCAATCCGACATTTTAGGCCAAAATGATGGGCACTGGCAGGGTGTTAGACTTGAGTAGCAGCAGTATTAGTATTGTTACCGCAGATTCAAGAGACAGGAGCTAGCATTTTTTGGAACCCCGTGCACTGGGCTTATATTTATGTTATACTATGTTATGTTATTGATATTATTCTATTTAAGCCTAGAGAATTATCTTGAGGCGGTTTAAGGTTCTCTAGTCAAACACCAAGTGGGTCCCCCTCCTTTTTCCTCTGAACCCGTTCTAAGACACCGTTCGTGATCCTTTAGCATTTACTACGTGCTTCACATACACTGACTCATTTAATCCTCACGAGAGCCCTATGAGGCAGGTCCTATTATTATTCCCTACTTGACAGAAAGAGACAGAGGTACAGAGAGGTTAAGTAACTTTCCCCAAGGCACACAGCTAGCGAGCTATAGAGCTGGAATTTGAACCCATGACTCCATGCTGCCTCGGGTACGAGCCATCTGCACAGGCCTTGCACTGCACAGGCGGCAGTCTCCCCCTGTGACGTGATGTCTTGGGGACGTGGCGTCATTCTCAGCTCCGTGGTGGCCTCTGCATGGGAGGCATACAGTCTCAGGGCTCTGCTGCAGACAGCAACCCTGGGCAGTGGGTCCTTACGGACTTAACAACCCTCTCTGACCAGGGAGTAGAAGGTCAGAGCTGGCTTTGACCCCAAAGGAAGTACAACCCATACCCCCCACACACATCCTCCTGGTACCAGCAAAATTTCTCCTTTGCAACATGTTTTCTGGGAAGAATGAACAAATACCTCTGCATCCTTGGCCTCAGGCACAACTCACCTCTCTCAGTGTAGAAGATTTACTCAACCTCTCGTGTTGGATCTTCAGAGCGCACCACTTCCCCCATCCTGCGCCCGTGCCCCCTCGCCCTAGTTGTACCCACGGGAGGATTTAACACAGGCTGTGATTAGTTAGTGCCCACTTGCTGCCTTCTCTTCTCCCGCCCACGTCTGTTCTCACTCCTTCCTCCTCATCTGGGACCGCTCGTCAGCTCTGACCATCAGTTCTAGGTGGTTCCAGCTTTGGACACATCCTCACAAAAGCCACCCTCTGATCACAGCTTGGATCCCATCTTCTCTCAGTTGTTCTGCAATCTAAGCCCCCAGGGGAAGCTTCCATCCTCCCTTAACTGCCTCATCATGCCTGCCACTCACCCTCTGTCCCTCCCTCATGAACCCCCAGTGCTCCGAGACCCACATCTTCCTTCCCCAGGACCAAGCTGGGAATGGACCGTCCACACCCTCCTACAGCCCGACCAGGCTTGGTTTTTAAGGCTGCTCCCCAGAGGTCCCCATGGCAATTTCTCAGTTTCACAAACCTTCCTGCCCCTTCAGTTGGTTGCTTGGCCTTGTGCTTCACTGAGAATATGGACACCATTGGACAGAAGTCTCCCATCTCCCCACTTCCAAACCTGCATCCTGCCCACGCTTCACCCATGTTCCGTCCTCTGATTCCACACCAACTGCCCACCCTCTTCTCTGCTCCTCCTCGAGGCCAAGGTTCTAGGAAGATCCATCTCCTCCTCCAGATGGTCCAGGCTCTCCCCAACCCCCCGACTTACACTTCCCTATGGCCTCCATGTGGCCACATGCCCTGGACACTCTTAGCTCCTCTTCCTTGGCCCCTGAGCCATATTCACACAGCTGACCACTCACATCCTCTTAAAGTTCTCCTGCCAAAGTTCGCTCTCCCTGCTTTCTCCGACTCAGTCCCCTTTGCTGTCTTCTGTCCTCCATTAGCTCTTTCCTGGTCGGAGTTCCTTAGGAATCTTTTTCTACACTCTGTCCCTGGGTGACTGACTTATCTAATTCCATGGTGTTAATTGTCCTTAATTTATCTCCAGCCCAGACCACTTCTTGAGCACCGCTCTTATTTCCAGCTGCCAGAGTGATATTTGTACTTGGATGTCACACAAATGTCTCAGCCACACGCGTCCTAAAGAGAATTCTTTATTTCCTCCCATCCCCAAATCTGTTGCTTTCTGAGTCTTCTCCAGCTCAGTGAATGATGGTTGCCGTTACTTAGACACCACAGATTTGCCAGGCATCTCCCCAGGCCTTTTATGTACATTCCCTCATCTAACAATCATGACATGAGAGAATGATAACAATCATCCATTGACTGATAACAAAACAGACCCAGAGGTTGAGTAACTTGTCCTGGGTCACGGTGGCAAAACCAGGATGGGCAGGTTTCTGACTCCAATATAGCTTTGCTCTTTCCACCCGGCTCATGCCTTTTCAAATCAGACTCTTGCTTGATTGTTTGGAGACCATCTTCATCCTTGGGTACCTGCAGGACCACCATGTTGCATAACTCCAGGGGGACTTTGACAATGTCACCTGTGTAATTGGTGCTCCCTGGAGTCATGTGGTGACAGCCATTCACATAAACTAGAATGGGAATGCAGTCTCTGGAACTCAACAGGTGGTGACCATGAATACCGTCATTCTGGCTCCCTTGGTCCCATCCCATCTCGTCTGATCCCATCCTGACTGCTCTCTTCCACCCCACCCACCCATTCTGTTTACTGTGCTCGTCTCAAGCCAGGCACTGTCATATCTGTGGGCACAGAGGTGGATCAGCTGCGATCCTGGAGTGTGAGGAGTGTATCAGGCAGGGTTCTCCAGAGAAACAGAACTGACAGGATGCATGTCTAGATAGATGCATAGATAGATAGATAGATAGATAGATAGATAGACAGATATAGATATTGATAGAAGAATAAAGAGAGAAAGCTTTTAAGGAATTGACTTGCATGATCGTGGGGTTGGCAAGCCCCAGACCCATATGGCAAGCCCACAGGCTAGAAATTCTGGCAAGAGTTGATGTTGCAAGCCTTGGTCTCAAGTCTGGAAACTCAGGCAGGATTTCTATGTTGTCATCTTGATGCTGAGTTCCTTCCTCTTCAGGCACCTTAGTCTTTGCTCTTAAGGCCTTCAGCTAATTGGATGAGGCTCACCCGCATTATGGAGGGTCGTCAACTTAAAGTCAACTGATTGTAAATGTGAGTCATACCTAAAAACTACCAGCAGCATCTCGCCCGTTCTCTAAGTGTCCGACCACACAACTGGGCACCATGGCTTTGATGAGCTGCCACTTAAAATGAACCCTCAGGAGGAGGTCATGGTCACTGGCGAGGACACAGACGAGAGAACAGTCAGCCGGTACAGTCTGGCTCCTGCGAGACTAATGCGATGAGCTAGGGGATGCAACAGGACAAAGTGATTCAGATTTTCTAGAAGGAATAGATGGAGAAGCAGAGTAGGTGAGCCTTGAAGGTGAGACAGGAACAGGAGGAGAGGCACTCCAGGCCAGGGGCCAGCCTAGGAAACAGCCAGAGCGGCCTGAACACAGAGGTCCAGTGCGTGGCATGTCCCTGGGCGTACGCTGGAGGGAGAGAGGTGGGTCCCTCGGTGGAGGGCCTCGAATGTCACGCTCACGTGTGACCAACTGACATTCTGTCAGGCCAGCTCACGTGACTTCGGCCCTCACAGCCCGTCATCCTATAAGAACTGTGTATTCTTCCACAATTGTAGTTTTTAAGTCTACTTGGCTCCTTGAGATCTTAAGGGCTTAATTCTTCAAAAAAAAACTGTTTCTTTTTAATTTGAAGAAATTCTAAAAGCTTGTTTTTCCAGTTGTAGAAGTGGTTGGTTTTTGTTGGATTGTTTCAGTGTAGAAAATTGGAAAACTGTAGGAAAACAAATCAGATTCAAAAATTGGCTAAGATAACCACGGCTAAGTGGTAATTGTTATTATGTTGTGCTGCTTCCAGGAAGTCTGTTTTCTATGCACAGAAGTATGCGATCTGTCCCCTGTGCATCTCTGCAGCCCATCTCCCACTGCTCCCCCATCGCGTGCTGGGCCAGGCCACTTACCTTCCATATGCCCCATGAGCAGCCCATATGCTCTTCCTAAATTGTCTCCTCTCCCAGAATGTATGCTCCATAAGGGGAGGGCAAGGTCTGTCTTGCTCAAGATCTCATCCCCATAACCTAGATACCAGGGGCTTAATAAATAATTTAATGTATGAACATTTTATTTCACTTTTAATTTTAAATTAAAAAACACACGGACATAGTTTAAGTACATATATTGTTTAATAGTATGACTATTAATAAGTACACCTATTTTATTTCATTTATTTATTTATTTATTTTGCTGCACTGGGTCTTTGTTGCTGCGCACGAGCTTTCTATAGTTGTGGCGAGCGGGGGCTACTCTTCGTTTTGGTGTGCGGGCTTCTCATTGCGGTGCCTTCTCTTGTTGCAGAGCACGGGCTCTAGGCACGTGGGCTTCAGTAGTTGTGGCACGTGGGCTCAGTAGCTGTGGCTCGCGGGCTCTAGAGCGCAGGCTCAGTAGTTGTGGTGCACGGGCTTAGTTGCTCTGTGGCATGTGGGATCTTCCCAGACCAGGGCTTGAACCCGTGTCCCCTGCATTGGCAGGCGGATTCTTAACCACTGCGCCACCAGGGAAGCCCAGTATACCTATTTTAAATGTTGACTAATGTATATTCTTTTATATATCTTCCTCTTATCAAGTAAGAATGTATTATGAGCATTTTCCAGTGACATGAAATCTTCTTCTTTAACATTAGTTTTGAAGTGCTGCATGAGTTTCATCACTTTAAACTTTACTCTTAGATATTTTGTCCTATTGTGAAGACCATTTTTCTACCATGAAAAATGCTGCAATGACCATCTCAGGCTTACATCTTCACACATTGTTATTACTGCTTTAGACTATTTATAAATGGAGTCATTGGGCCAAAGGACCTAAATATTTTTATGGCTCTAGAAACATATTTCCAAACTCCAGAGAAGCTGTACAGTTTTCCACTTCTGTTGTGCCAGTGATTTGGGCTATAATTTCGGTAACTGTCTCCAGTTTGACAGGGGAGATTGGCACTTTGTTTGCATTTGCACTGCTTTTATTTTCACACCTTTGGGACAGAAAGTCTAAGGTTTCCAAAGCATGTCCCACCGTAAGAGTGACCTTCTGAATGAGGATGTTCTGGGGAAGGGCCTGTACTTGATGAGTGATGTGGCACGTGTAGGAAAGCAGAGAAGTGGTCCAACCTGACCATCTCGCAAATGGAGAAACCAAGGCCAGAGAGGAGCAGAGAGGTACCCAGGTCTCTGGGGGAGCTGGGCCCCCCATCCTGGTGTCCTCGCCAGGGACTCTCCCCTGGGTTCCTTAACTGTGACAGCAAGTGTCTGTCTAATGGCGTCTTCCTTTTTTCTCTTTTTCAGGAACAAAAAAGCCCAGCCCAAAAGCTGAAAACTAACCATGAAGCTCAGGGACAAGGACCCAGCAGATAACAAAGAAAGCTACTTGGAGGAAAAGAAATTGGTCAGTCCTGGTCTCCCTATGTCTCCCTTGCAGGAGTGTTCAGGTGACCCTGGGGCGGTCCCTCCTGGCACCCTCCCTCCTCCCAGGGGAAGGGATGTTGAGGTGAGTTCAGGCAGAGAAGGAGCAGAGGCTGGAAGCAAAGTTATGCAGGAAGGACCCATGTGAATTGTAAATTGTATACGGTGAGGCACAGGCTGCTGATGGTGATATCCTCTGATTGATGGTGATACTATCTGTGGTGACCTTCCAGACTGGGGGGGGGTCTCCGTTCCAAAGGTCATTTCTCAGCAAGAGGATGTTGATGTTGAAGATGATAATGTCATCATCCTTAAGGAAACACTGAAACCTATCCCTCTGCAAGGCCCAGTCCACATGCCCCCTCCTCCAGGAAGTCCTCGGCACTTAGAAAGTCCCTCTCCTTCCTCAGGACTCCTTGGATCCTCTCTTTAAACCAGATTCAAAACCAACAGCCAAACAGTGCCTGCTCTGTGCCAGACCTTACATGGGTCTCTCGTTCTGTTCTCCTGGCTACACTGTAGTGGAGGCATCACTACCCCCATTTTACAGGTGAGAAACTGAGGCTCAAAGAAGGCTGAAGCCACGTGTCCAAGGCTACGTAGCTAGTTTAAGGTGCAGCTGATCTCGAACACTGACCCATCTGTGCTTCGTGTCCCGTGATGGGTGTGGAGGCAACCAGGACTCAGAAGATGTGTCCATATTTGTAATAAACCTGTATTTAGCAGGACAAAGATCAATACAAGTGTATTTACCAAATTCCCTGGGGAGTGTGAAATGGCAGCTAAGCATCCCCATCCCCATCTCATAGGTGTGAACTGGAGGTCCAGGGGGCCCAAGCCACCTGTCTCAGGGGCCCCAGGGACCCTGCAGACCCAGGCTAAGCAGACAGAGATTCCCTCCAAGTGGACACAGTATCTTTTCATTTGTCTCTAGGTATTTTTTGATTTCCTCTTTGATTTCTTCAGTGATCTCTTGGTTATTTAGTAACGTATTGTTTAGCCTCCATGTGTTTGTGTTTTTTACCTTTTTTTCCCTGTAATTGATTTCTGATCTCGTAGCATTGTGGTCAGATAAGACGCTTGATATGATTTCAATTTTCTTAAATTTACTGAGGCTTGATTTGTTGACCCAAGATGTGATCTATCGTGGAGAATGTTCCGTGTGCACTTGAGAAGAAAGTGTAATCTGCTGTTTTTGGATGGAATGTCCTATAAATATCAATTAAATCTATCTGGTCTATTATGTCATTTAAAGCTTGTGTTTCCTTATTAATTTTCTGTTTGGATGATCTGTCCATTGGTGTAAGTGAGGTGTTAAAGTCCCCCACTATTACTGTGTTACTGTCAATTTCCTCCTTTATAGCTGTTAGCATTTGCCTTATGTATTGAGTTGCTCTTATGTTGGGCGCATATATATTTATAATTGTTATGTCTTCTTCTTGGATTGATCCCTTGATCATTATGTAGTGTCCTTCCTTGTCTCTTGTAACATTCTTTATTTTAAAGTCTATTTTATCTTATATGAGTATTGCTACTCCAGCTTTCTTTTGATTTCCATTTGCATGGAATATCTTTTTCCATCCCCTCACTTCCAGTCTGTATGTGTCCCTAGGTCTGAAGTGGGTCTCTTATAGACAGCATATATATGGGTCTTGTTTTTGTATTCATTCAGTGAGCCTCTGTCTTTTGGTTGGAGCATTTAATCCATTCACGTTTAAGGTAATTGTCGCTATGTATGTTCCTATTACCATTTACTTAATTGTTATGGGTTTGTTTTTGTAGGTCCTTTTCTTCTCTTGTGTTTCCCACTTAGAGAAGTTCCTTTGGCATTTGTTGTAGAGCTGGTTTGGTGGTGTTGAAGTCTCTTAGCTTTTGCTTGTCTGTAAAGCTTTTGATTTCTCTGTTGAATCTGAATGAGATCCTTGCTGGGTAGAGTAATCTTGGTTGTAGGTTCTTCCCTTTCATCACTTTAAATATAACATGCCACTCCCTTCTGGCTTGTAGAGTTTCTGCTGAGAAATCAGCTCTTAACCTTATGGGAGTTCCCTTATATGTTATTTGTCGTTTTTCCCTTGTTGCTTTCAATAATTTTTCTTTGTCTTTTATTTTTGTCAGTTTGATTACTATGTGTCTTGGCATGTTTCTCCTTGGGTTTATCCTGCCTGGGACTCTCTGCCCTTCCTGGACTTGGGTGTCTATTTCCTTTCCCATGTTAGGGAAGTTTTTGACTATAATCTCTTCAAATATTTTCTCGGGTCCTTTCTCTCTCTCTTCTCCTTCTGGGACCCCTATAATGTAAATGTTGTTGTGTTTAATGTTGTCCCAGAGGTCTCTTAGGCTGTCTTCATTTCTTTTCATTCTTTTTTCTTTATTCTGTTCTGCAGCAGTGAATTCCACCATTCTGTCTTCCAGGTCACTTATCCATTCTTCTGCCTCAGTTATTCTGCTATTGATTCCTTCTAGTGTATTTTTCATTTCAGTTATTGTATTGTTCATCTCTGTTTGTTTGTTCTTTAATTCTTCTAGGTGTTTGTTCTTTAATTCTTCTAGGTCTTTGTTAAACACTTCTTGCATCTTCTCGATCTTTGCCTCCATTTTTTTCCGAGGTCCTGGATCATCTTCACTATCATTATTCTGAATTCTTTTTCTGGAAGGTTGCCTATCTCCACCTCATTTAGTTTTTTTTCTGGGGTTTTACCTTGTTCCTTCATCTGGTACATAGCTCTCTGCCTTTTCATCTTGTCTATCTTTCTGTGAATGTGGTTTTTGTTCCACAGGCTGCAGGATTGTAGCTCTTCTTGCTTCTGCTGTCTGCCCTCTGGTGGATGAGGCTATCTACCATGTGAGTTTTTTAGGGTTGCCATGACAAAGCTCAACAGACTGGGTGGCTTAAACAACAGAAATATATTTCCTCACAGTCTGGAGGCTGGAAGTCCAAGATCAAGGTGTGGGCAGCTTGGTTTCTTCTGAGGCCTCTCTCCTTGGCTTGTAGGCGTCCGTCTTCTCCCTGTGTCCTTACATGATTGTCCTGCTGTGCTTGTCTGTGTCCTAATCTCTTCTAGGACACCAGTCAGGTTGGATTAGGGCCCACCCATATGACCTCATTTTACCTTAATCTCCTCTTTAAAAGCCCTGTCTCCAAATCATCACATTCTGAGGTAGCAAGGTTAGGACTTCAATATATGAATGTTGGGGGGCACAGTTTACCCCTTAACATACACAGTCCCTGCCCTTGCTGAGGTCCTATCCAGAGGGGAAGACACACATGAGGATAACACTTGGGGGAAAGGTCACAGCCAGCACAGCTGTTAGCAGCACATGGAACACAGGGGCGGCAGAGAGATGCCCAGGGAGGCTTCTGGGGGGAGGTGGCGAAGGTGCTGAGCACTGAAGGATGAGCAAAGTTATGGGCACCGGTAAATGGGTGTGTGCAGGGAGGAGTGAGTGAGTGTCAGGACAGGCCCAGCACACCCAGGAATGCTGGTTTATGACCACATCCTTTTTTTTAAATTAACTTTTTAAAAATTGAAGCATAGTTGATTTACAATGTTGTGTTAATCTCTGCTGTACAGCATTCAGTTATGCATATATACATTCTTTTTTTCATATTCTTTTCCATGATGATTTATCATAGGATACAGAATATAGTTCCCTGTGCTATGCAGTAGGACCTTGTTGTCTATCCATTCTATATATAATAGCTTCCATCTGCTGACCCCAACCTCCCACTGCATCCCTCCCCCAACCCCCTCCCCCTTGGCAACCACCAGTCTGTTCTCTATGTCCATGAGTCTGTTTCTGTCTGTTTCTGTTTCATAGATAGGTTCATTTGTATATGACCACATCCTTGATAGAGTTTATTTTCTAGGATCTGCCTGAGAGCATGGGCCACAGACTGTGTGCATGGGGGGCTGGCACTGGATTTGGAGACGGATGAATCCAGGCTCTCCCTGAACTTCCATTCTTTTCTGTAACGTCAGGCTAGCGGCTCCTCCTGAGCCTGCTGGGAGGGTTGGTGATATCACGGGTGTGAACACACTTGGCCAAGGGCAGAGCAGTGTAGACGTGTGCTGTGAGATGGGTAACTGGGAAGCTGGTTAGCTGCCATCTGGTTCACAAAGCTGTACCCAATCATGCTCGTTACAGAGGCAGGAACCCAAGCCCAGGAAACAGCCTTAGCAGTGGTCCAGCAACATCAAGTTGGCCCCAGACCTCTTCTTTACAGCTGTGGACACTTATATCCCGGGGGTGGGGGGCAAATCTTCCTCCATGGAGTACTTACCATGGCGTTTGTTTAGAAAAGGATGAGAGCATTTGGGTCAAGAAATAGCTCATTTTCTGGGGACAGGGGGTTTGAAGAATAATAATGAATATTCATTGTGCAATTGATATATGCCGGGTGCTGTTTTAGGTTCTGTGGTTTAGTGTGTTCCGTGTACAAACTCATCAAATCTTAACAAGTGTAAGACGTGGTGGCACCATTATCACACCCATTTTACAGATGAGGACACTGTGTCACAGGGAAGCCTAGTAACTTGCCCAAGAGCTCACAGGCTGTAATAAGTGGCTGGGCCGAGACCCAAACCCAGGCCGTCTGTCCAGCGCCACTGTCTGGGCTTTAACCCTCTGAGCTGTGGCAAAGTGAGGGGACAGCTCCCATCACCCTCACCGAGGCTTTCCAAAGAGTGGAGCTGTTTGTTTTCTCACCCTGCGATGCTCTGGGGACGCCCGCTGGGAATCTGAGATCCCCCACCTGCCTGAAGGAGGAAAGCGTGGTTCACCCAAAGGCCAGGCTTCTTAAATAGCCAAGGCCACCCTGGAACTTGAGCCAGGACACCTGGGCTCTGATCTCAGGTGTGGGACTTCGCTGCTCACCTCTGGGCTGGTTTGTGGGCAGGTTGGGGGGCGGACTCACAGACAGCCAGCTCCACCAATAAGAGGAGGTCTTCATGCCAAGCACTGCCTCCCGGCTGCAGGACAAAAAAGGGAAAGCGATGTCCTGCAAGTTTCTCTCACTTCTCTGACTGGGAGAGCCCCTGGTGCAGGGCAGGGCCAGGGCAGCTGCGGGCAGTTTGTCCCCACCCTCCATCCCTGGCCTCCAGTCTGCACCCCCTCTGGGTGGCAGAGCCTTTAGTGCTTTTGGACTAGGATGCCTTTGCAGCTCAGGTACTCCCCAGACACCAAGGACCCTCCCAGTTGTAGCTGCACATTTGTGTGGACCACCGGGGTCCTGGGGCCTTTTGAGTTTTCAACCCCCATGGGGAACATGGAACAATTTTAAATGAAGGGGGCAGATCACCTGATCCACTGTGAGTTTTAGCAAGATCAGGGAGACCCCTTGTTACAGATGAGGAGACCAGGGTGGATACATGGAAGGGCCTGGGTCAAGGAGGGGGTGGAGGAGGAAATGAGATGACGAATACGACACCCCACAGGATGGCACAGGGGATTCCTCACTGCACAGCAATGCAGCCATGCTGCCCCTCCCCCACTTTAGGCCCCAATCAGCTCAATTATTTTGCTTCTCCCCACGTCCCAGGGCATCCATGTCTGCAGGCCTGGCTCAGTGCCCTCCCACCCCGCACCCTTCTCTGTCTGCATATTCCCCCGGCTTACTCATCCTGTAAGAGTCTGCTCTCCAATCACCTCTTCCAGGAAGTCTTCCGAGATCAGCCCCCCTGGTTGGCTCGGTGCCTCCTCCGTGTTTCCCCAGGAATCCTCGGCCATCACACGTGATGTCATAATCGAGAACTTCCATGTTAGAGTCCTGCTCTGGACCCAGCTCTGTGAAGGGAGCTGGCCAACTGGCCAAAAACTGTTTCCAGAAACAACCAATTCTCCAAGCCGCATCCCTGCGTGATTGATATGCGGAATGAGTATTGTGCTGACTGATTCATGCACTCAGCAAATAACTGGCCTAATTATTCAGGGTTGGCTTTTTCTTTTGGAAGTTTCAGTTCCCCGTTGAGCAGATCCCTTCCCACTGTTGTGCATTCCGGGCTGGATGTTTTCAGGTGCATTTGATAATCCCCGCTCCCAGTGCTTCTGCCATAATCCACAGCTTTTATTTCAACATGCGCTTTCCATTAAACCCAGGTTGCCGGCTTCTTTTTTATGCGGACTTGAGGCCGCCCTGGCCTTCTAGGGGTTCTGCGTACCCCAAGCACGCCATCATTCTGCCGGCCTCTGCACCTGTTCTCTGCCTCTGGGAGGAAACAGTCAAGGCAACCTGTCCTACACATGATTTAAGGCCCTTCTCTGACATCTGGGCAATTTGGCCACGCGGTGAGTTAATTCCCATGACATCCTGGTGTGCATGAGGGTCTTGCCTCCTTAATGCTTTCACTGAGCCAGCCTGGCTGAATGAGCAGGGCAGAGTAATGACCAGTGGCAATTTCTTTTTCTTCCAAACCCACAGCCTCCCCTTGTTCTAGAGCTGCAGGGCAGCCCAGGTCCATCTCCAACACGCTGCTTGGGGTTGTGTGTTTTCTATTCCAGCCTCAGAATAACTCTGCAGGATAATCAGGGCGGGATCAATCGCCCATTTCGCACTTGTATACGTGGTAGCTCAGAGAGGCAAAGCGACTTGCCTAAGGACACACAGCTAAAAAGCAGTGGAGTCAGGGTTGGAACCGCACCAGCCTTCTCCTGTAGTCAGTGACCTTTCCATTTGTCCCAGTCCTGAGGGAAACTTGCCCTGGGCTCATGCCAGTCGCTCCCCTCCCAGCACGCTGGCCTTAAGAGGCACAATAAAAACATGCCAAAGAAAGAATCCAAACTCAGGGTGGTGATTCCTGGGAAGACAAGTTTCCCTTTCAGGGCTCTCCAGACGCTGTGATGATTTGGAAAGGGGAAAAACATTCACTGCCCATTTCCTGTTCAGACAAAATACAATTGCCACACTTCCTGTTCAGCGCTCCCACCCACCCTCCCTCCGTGGACTCTGCCTCCTCATTTACGGAGATGCCCCAGCAGAGTCCGGGCTGGAAGGCACTGTGGGCTGAGCCAGCTTGAGGGAGGGCCGGCAGGTGGGTGGTCGGGAAACAGAACATGGACTCTCTGGAACCGAGCTCAGCTCCCGTTGCCCGTGACCCGAGCCGCTCGGCGCCTCCTGAGTTTATCCATCTGAGGAGCGGGACGCCGTGTGGGAGGAGAAGAAAGGTAAACACAGAAACTGGCCTCTGTCTGGGTCACAGAGGCACTCTCTGACTGCTTGAAAGGCCTCTGGCCTTGAGTCCTGGCCTCCTAGTCCCTGTGACCTTGGCCGTGGTGCTCCAACTCGTAAGTCGCAGCTTCCTGGGACCCACAGTATCTTCTGGCAGCGCGGCTGTGCTCGTGCAATGAGGTCAAGGCAGCGAACTGCTCGCACGTGCTGGGTGGTGTCCCCACCTTGCGGCAGGTGGTGAGAGGTGGTGGGCACAGGTGGGCCACAGAGGGGTGTGGGGGGCTCGGGGGAGATGGCTCCCACCTGCTCTTCTCTGCCCTCTGATGGGTGCAGACAAGGGAATAATGACCAGGGCTGAGAGTGAGGGAAGCCCAGGGGACCAGCACAGCCCGGGAGTCAGAAGGAATAACATCTGAGCTGAGACCCAGAGGATGAGTTTAAAGATGAAAGGCGATGGAGAATGGGCCTTTTGTCCAAAATGTGATTCTGTTCCATCAATGAATCCCGTTCAGTAAAAGCTCCTATTACTGCAGAAAAATATTCTGGCTCCACACTTGCCAACGTCCCTCTCCATGGCCTCTGAACCCTCCCTCTGGCCTCAATTCAATCACCAGCATTTACCAAGCACCTCCTCTGTAGCAGGCTCGGTGCCTGGAAGCAAGACCCCTGCCCTCAAAAAGTAAGACCCACGCCCACTGTCCAGCCTCTGCTGCTGACCCCCAGGGGCACCTACCCCTGGACAGGTGAGGACCTTACCTGCTCTAACTCCTTTCTTCGGCAGAATATCCTATGAGGTGGGTGTATTATCATCGCCATTTCACAGATGAGAACACCGCATCAGAGAGCAGCTATGTAACTGGTCTGAGGTTACGCGGTCATAAGAGGCAGACCTGGGGGTCAGACAACGTTGAATCAAAGATAGAAAAGTAAAAATGAGGAGGTGGAACTTTCAGGGTGGCTTTCAGTGGGTCTTAGATATGAAAGTCTCCAGAAGGGAAGGTTTCAGCGGGGCATGGCTATACGGGCCAGGGCAAGAGAGACCTTGGCACGTAGCCTGGGCAACGGCCATTCTGCACGGCTGGGTCAGAGGGAGTAGAGAGAGAGAACAAAGTGAGTGAACAGCCTTTCTGAACACTGGCTACGTGCACAAGCCCCTCAACGTCCTCAGCCAGCAACACATCCACAACAGCCTATGCAGCTGGTGCTGTAATTTAGATCCCATTTTACAGCTGGGCAAGCTGAGGCTCAGAAAGGTCAAGACCCTGGACAGATCCCACAGCTGCGTGGTGGAGCCATCAAGCACTGAAGCCTGTGCTATAGGAGGCTGTCTAGGCGGGCAGAGCAGGAAATCGGCTATCGAAGTCTGGCTTTCCCTTTCAAACAGTGTTTGATCCCTTCAGGCCCCTAAACCTTGGACCTCATCTGTCACATTTACCTGCTGTATCCCAGGAGCTTGTCAGGGCTTGGCACCTAGAACACACCGCCCTCCCCACCCCCCAATCACCACACACACACACACACAACACATGATAAATCATGGAGAGAAAGTGCCTTCCAAGAGCACCTGGGTCCCTCTGACAAGTGGCCCACACTTTCCTGGTCAGCTTAGGATGGCAGCCCCTCCTGCCTCCAGCCCCTGCCTTCTGGCCAGCCTTTGCCAAGGGGCCCAGATGTTTCTACGCTTGGTCCTGTCATGCCTGTGGCCGTCCATGGATGGGTCCATAGGGCAGGATTACATGGAGGCAGATGCTTGGTTCTCCGGGTCAAGCCCTGTATCTCTGTCTGCAGGTCCTTGTCCCAAGGTGCTCACGCTGGCCTGTAGATGGACAGCTCCAGCCTGGAACAGAGTGTGCGTGGGTGTGCGTGCGTCTGTGTGGCCGTCAGCAGCGTCAGGGGGGGAGAGGCAGTGTGGTGCAGTGGGTGGCTGCATGGGGGCTGGAGCTGGACCACCTGGGCTCTGGTCCCCAACCCAGACAGTACCAGGGACTGCCCCATGCCTGTTTCCTCACCTGTAAAATCAAGATAAAACAGTACTGATCTAAGGATTCTATGGGAGAATACCCAGAAAGGGCTTAGAACAGATGCCTGGTCCATAGCGCTTAATAAGAACCAGCTCCTGCTGCTGGCGGCTTAGTCTGGCTTTGCTTTTTGCTCCTATGTGAGTCAGAGACTGGCTGAATTCAGCTAAAATAAGTGTCGTAGCTGCTAACAGCACCTGTGAAGGACAGTAGGTCTGAGTTTCACAGATCCTCTTGCAGCCGGACAAAGAGGGCAGTGGTGTGGACAGAGGCAAACTGAGCTCCCTGGGCTGGCCACACCCCCCTGGACCGGACCTGGATGGGAGCCCCTCCTGCCGGCTGGCTCTGAGGAACCTGCATCCTTGATCTGGAAATCCTCCCCAGCAGAGGACGGTCCAGCTGCGTCCTGCGGGCCCCTGGCTGTGCGCCCGAGTGCCAGGTCTGACGTGCATTGCTCTCCTTTCCCAGGACTGGTCCTGCTCGCTGGTCGTGGCCTCTCTCGTGGGCGCCTTCGGCTCCTCCTTCCTCTATGGGTACAACCTCTCGGCGGTGAACGCCCCCACTCCGGTGAGTGCCCGCGGCAGCGGGATGTGCCCAGCAGAGGGCGCTGCGGCAACGCGGAAAGCCGGGTGTTACCGCCTAGCCCGGGGTGGTACCCCATTCTGCAAACATTTGCAGGCCGGTTCTGTGCCAGACCCTTGCTGGACACTTGGGTGGAGGGAGGGACAGAGAGAGTGAGACCAGCCCCTGCCCTCGAGGGGGAGGTGGGAGATACAGAAATAGAGGATGATGACAATTCGTGAGGTCCGTTCCCTGCTCATGGAGGGTCCTGGGAGAGTGTAGAGAGGAGAGGGATCTTCGGAGGTCCCAGGGGCCAGATCCTAAGGGTCTTATTCCAGGGCAAGGAACACGAAATCTGAGGCTTACGGAGGGATCTTAGGCACAGAAACATTTCCTTGATCTGCTTTTTCTTTGTTTATGGCTTTTAATCACAGCTGGAGGTCACTTGAGTATCTGTTGGTTTAAGATCCATTGCTGGCTTTTGTTTTCTTCTGAAATCAGGTCATTAGGTGCAGTTCCCCAGGCCCTCCTAATACCACTCTGCTGGTTTGCAGATGAAGGTTTAGTTCTCACCCACCTAGGCTGTTAGGTTTAGGTGCTACCCATTCCTGCGGGTGCTGGCTTCTGCTTGACCTACCTCCATCCCTGGGGTAAAGTGGATGGGTCGATGGTGGTATACAGGAAGTCTTCCTGGAGGAGGTGATGCCAGAGCTGCATCTTGAAGGTGGAGCAAAGGCACTGAAGCCTGAGATATGAAACATTTGCAGAAATGCAGGTCTGATACTGTTGGAGCCCAGGATGTATTTTGGACAGCATAAGGGCATGAGCTACAGAGGCAGACAGAAGCCAGGCTGTGGACTTTTGTGGGTGCTTTTAAGGCTTTTCCTTGTTTGGGGGGCCCAGCATGCTGTGTGCAAAACATAGGGGGAAGCTGGACCAGTGGATGTCAAAGGGGCCCCAGGAGCCCTGGACTTTGCAGAAGTGCCTCAGGGATCCAGACTCCATCTGTACTAGAACAGCACTTTTTTTATTCTGTTAACTCTTTTACATTTTAGGGGCTCTGTAAGTTCATTTGAAAAATTGATTCTGATACTAAAAACAGTTTGAAAACCAGGGGGTCTACATGGCTTCTCTGAACACTTGCATTAATCAATGGCTTTGATTTTGTCATTGTGATGTCATCCTGAGACGGTATCCAATTTGTCCATATTTGTCTTTAAGAGGATTGGGAATTTGCACTCTTGCGTCATCTTGGTAATCCAGCAGAGCCTCCAGCAGAGGGTGGAGAGCCTTTACACTCATGGCTTATAATGCAAAGAGACGTGTAAAACTTGAACCTGGAATAGAATGATATGAGTAGAAAAGTAGTAGTGCAAGCAATGACGGTGGGAACACGAGGAAGGGGCAATCCTGTCATTCACTCATTCAAAAAATGTTTTTAATTAATAAACTTTATATTTTAGAGCAGTTTTATGTTCTCAGCAAAATTGAGTGGAAAGCACAGAATTCCCATATACCCCCTGCCTCCACTCCCCCACTGTTAACATCCTGCACCAGAGCAGTACCTTTGTTATAATTGATGAACCCTCCTTGACACATTGTTATCACCCAACACCCACAGTTTATATTAAGGTTCACTCTTTGTGTTGTACTTTCTATACATTTTGACACATGTGTGATGACTTGTACCCACCACTGTAGTATCTTACAAAATATCTTCACTGCCCTAAACATTCTCTGTGCTTTGCCTATTCATTCCTCCCATCCTCACCCTGGCAACCACTGATCTTTTTACTGTCTCTATACAGGCACACCTTGCTTTATTCCCTTTGCTGTATTGCAGATATTGTATATTTTACAGATTGAAGGTTTCCCTTTCCAGAGTGTCATATCGTTGGACTCATACAATGTATAATTTTTCAGGTTGGCTTCTTTCACTTAGTAGTATGTATTTAAAATCCCTCCGTGTCTTTTCATGGTTTGAAAGCTCATTTGTTTTTGATTCTGAATAATATTCCATGGTCTGGCTGTACCTCAGTTTATTTATCCATTCACCTACTGAAGGACATCTTAATTGTATCCAAGTTTTGGCAATTATGAATAAAGCTGCTATAAACATCCATGTACAGTTTTTTGTATGGATGTAAGTGTTCAATTCATTTGGGTAAATACCAAGAAGCATGATTTCTGGATAGTATGGGGAAAGTATGTTTAGTTTCGTAAAGAACTGACAAAATGTCTTCCTAAGTGGCTGTTCCATCTTGCATTCCCACCAGCAGTGAATGAGAGTTCCTGTTGCTCCACATTCTCACCAATATTTAATGTTGTTAGTGTTTTGGATTGGATATTCTAATAGGTTTGTAGTGGTATCTTATTGTTTAATTTGCATTTCCTCAATGATATATGATGTAGAATGTCTTATCATATCCTTCTTTGCCATTTGTATATCTTCTTTGGTGAGGTGGCTGTTTGCGTCTTTTGCCCATTTTTTAATCAGATTTGTTTGTGTTATTATTGAGTTTTAAGAGTTCTTTATATATTTTGGGTAATATATCTTTATCAGATGTGTCTTTTGCAAATATTTTCTCCCAGTCTGTGGCTTTTTTTCTCATTCTCTTGACATCATCTTTTACAGACCATTAAATTGTAATGAAGTCCAGATTATAAATTATTACTTTCATGAATCACGCATTTAGTGTTTTATCTAAAAAGTCATCACCATACTCAAGGTCATCTAGATTTCTCTCCTATGTTATTCTATGTTAAAACTTTTAGGAGTTTTATAGTTTTGCATTTTACATTTAGGCCTTTGATCCATTTTGAGTTAATTTTTATGAAGGGTGTAGGATCTCTGTCTAGATTCTTTTTTTCCCCCTTTTTTGCATGTGGATGTCTATTGTTCCAGTGCCATTTGATGAAGACTATCTTTGCTCCATTATATTGCCTTTGCTCCTTTGTTAAAGATCAGTTGACTATATGTGGGTCCATTTCTGAACTCTCTTCTGTTCCATTGATCTGCTACTATTCTTTTACCAATACCACACTGTCTTGATTACCATACTTTATAGTAAGTCTTGAAGTAGGGTAATATCAGACCCTACTTTGTTCTCCTTCAATGTTGAGTTGGCTATTCTGGGTCTTTTGTGTCTCCATATAAACTTTAAAATCAGTTTGTCAGTATCCGCAAAATAACTTGCTGGGATTTTGACTTGTATCGTATTGAATGTATAGATCAAGTTGGGAAACTGATATCTTGACAATATTGCGTCTTCCTGTCTAAGAACATGGAATATCTCTCCATTTACTTAGTGAAATATTTTCTCCCAAGGACAGGCCTTGTGAAGAAGAACAGAATGCTCTCATGTATTTCAGAATGGTTCCTTTTCCCCTCCCCTGCTGGAAGCATAAGGGGATTTTTCTGACAGTCCCTGTGAGAATCTGGTAGAGCCCCTGGAGGTAAAACTCACAAAAGGGGGATGGATATGACTGGGTCCCCAGAGATATTAACTCTCAAACTTGTCCACACTGAGCCTTCAGCAATTCATTAATTACAGTTCAGGTTTTCCTGCCCCAGCACTGGTTTGTTACTGTGCATTTTTGCTCTGGTAAGTTGTGATTCTCTGTATCTGCCTGTCTCTCCAGTTTGGGGAGGTGCCCAGCAGTGAGAGATGCGCGGGATGGAGATGGGGACACAGGCCGGTGGAAGGGCTTTATGTTATCCGGGGCTTGAGAGAGAGCGGCAGGCTTCCTGGGAATGGTGCAGAGAGGGGGCCGCCGGACTGTGGGGTCCAAAGGGCTGGAGGGGGAGGAGGCTGGGAAGGAGGCCAGGGCCGGCTCAAGGAGGATCACAGGCGCCAGAACAGGAGCATGAGTCAGCACCACCCAGCCTGCGAGCACTGGAGGCAGGCTGGGGGCCAGGGCTCAGCCTGGGAGCCCCTCCCAGGGCGGAAACTGCCTGGAGCTGGAAGAGCTGGAGCCGGGCAGGCCTGCACGGGGACCCCAGCTCCCCTGGGGACCCCAGATCCTGACAGGTGGTGACAATCCCCTGGTGAAGTGGCCAGGAGGATGGAAGGGGGCCCGAGGCTGGAGGGGCTCAGCCTGTGGCCAGCGATCACTCAGAAATCTCTTCCCTTTGCTGTGGGCCTAGGTGTGGGCAAGCGAGGCAGCCCCAGGGTCCAGGAGACCAGTATGGGAGCAGAGAGCCCAGGGAGTGGGGTCTAACGCAGGTGGGAAGGGCCCACGCCTGGTGGTGGGTTTCTGTGTCGACGTCAGACTTCACCGGGGCTCTGGCCTCTCAGAAGGAGAACAGAGGCTGCCGCCGGAGGTGCTGATGAAAATAAGTCACAGCGAGGACACTGACCCAGCAGAAGGGATGCTGGTTTAGCGATGACACAGGGTCCTGAGGCCCCTGCCCACCAGCTTCACCTCTTGAGTGGTGGGATAACCGGATCCGGGCGGGGGGCGGTCGGAGAAGCAGAGGGACTGCAGGCCAAGGCTGTCTGCCCTCAGGCGAGGCAGAATTTCACCACTTGAACAATCCAGGCAGTAGCTGACGCCGGCCCTGGCCGCCACCCGGCTGCATCTCACAAGCATTCCGTGTTTCTCTCGCCTCAGATATTTGGAAACTTTCTGGAAAGCTGATGATGAAAATAATGCCCACTGTGGGCACCAACTGCGCTGCCGCATTAGGGATGGTATCAGATTTCATCCTCATAACAGTCCCCAAGGGAGCCAGAACTAACCCCTGTTATAGATGAGGAAACCGAGGCCCAGGGAGGTTAATGTGTCTGCATTCCTGGTGTGTGTGGGAGGAGCCCTTAGCCCCATTCTTAATATATCCACTTGTTTCTCGTCAACACAGTTACCCTAAATGACTGTAGGTCCTGTGCACCCTGCTTTCAAGGAGCCCCCCGAGTCTGACTACCTATCATGCCCCATTTGGAAGAGGATACCCAGGTACCTCGGGCATCCACACATGGCCCTTGCCCAACTTTGGCCAATGGGATGTGAGCAGAAGTGAGTATAAGACACTGGAAGCCTGGCCCGTGAGGACATTCCAGAATGTTCTTCAGTTCTTTCTTCCCCCAGATGGCACGGGGACAAGTTGTAGGACACACACTAGGCATTGCAGGAGCTAGAAAGGAATCTTCATTGTCTTCAGACATTGAAGCTTCAGGGTTTCTGCACCAACCAGTGGCCAGTACCCCAGCAGCTGCCCCTGAGTAGGTCTCCAGCCTGGCCTGCCGTTGGGTCTTCTACCTGGTTTTCCTGTTTCCACTCTGGCTCCTCTAGTTTATTCTCCACCCAAGGCCAGAGGGACCCTTTACAGATTAAGGCAGATCAAACTGTGCTTCTGCTCAAGACCTCCATGGCTGCCCATCACACCTGGAAAACAGCCCTGAAGCCCGCTGTGGCCCCAAGCCCAGGGGGCCTGGCGCCTGGTGACCACTCTGCTCTCATCACCAGCACTTTCCCCCTTGCTCCCTCTTTTGCCCCCACAAGACCCCCCTCCCCCAATGCTGTTCCTCAAACACACCCATACTCGGGCACCCCAGGGCCTTTGCACTTGCTTTTCCCTCTGCCTGGAACACTCTTTCCCAGATGTGCCCAGATAGTCCTATGCTCTCTCCTTCAATTACCTCTGGCTCCTCCTCAAATGTCCCCTCCTCAGAGACGTCTTCCTCGACCAGCCCATCCCAGCAGCACCTCTCTATCACTCTCTAGCCCCTCACCCTAATTTACTTCTCTTTACAGAATATAACACCACCTGAGATACTATATATTTATTTGATTCTTGTCCATTCTTCCCCCATTTTCGAAAGTAAGCCCCATGAAGACATGGGCTTCATGGTTTTCTTGCTTCTACAGTGCCAGCACCTAGAATGGGGTCTGGCACACAGTAAGCATTTATAATAAATATTTGCTGAATGAGTAAATGGATAAATTTAAGATTTTTTTAAAGTTCTTTGTGTGAAAATTCAGTTCCAAGGCAAGTCCCCTAGGCTTCCTCACCCCCCAGCCAAACTGCCAGCTGTGAGTCTGCCCTTTGTGAAAATTCTAGTGCTGCCTCTGCCACATTCACACAGACAGGGACTTGACCCAGGTCTGCCTAACTCGAAGGTGTACCCTTTTTCTGCTCTACTAAGTTGATCTGCTAGAGCTTTTGCAGGTTTTTGGCTTTGCAGGCCATAAGACCTTTGTCCCAACTACTCAAGTCTATCTCTGTAGTGAGAAAGCTGCCATAGGCGATATGTAAATGAATGGGCAAGGCTGTGTTCCAATAAAACTTTATTTACAAAGACAGGCAGTGGGCCAGATTTAGCCCAGTGATCCATGTTTGCTAATCTCTGTGCTGAAGGTTCCAGGAAAGTGGTGAGGCCCCTGTGGACGCCTGCTGTCATTAGGACCTCCTGGCAGAGAGCTGGCTGGCTTTCTGAACAATCAATCCACAAGTGGTGAATTTTCCTACAGATGTTATATTCCTAATATTTTTCTCTCTTTTGTCCATTTATTGCTGCATGTCTAAACCTTTATCTTTTCTGTTTCCAGTGACTAATTCTAATTGGCATAGTTCTATCTATCTATCTATCTATCTATCTATCATCTATCTATATAATCTGTCTGTCTACCTACTTCTCTATTTATCAATTTATCCATCTCTTTTTTTTTATATCTTTATTGGAGTATAATTGCTTTACAATGGTGTGTTAGTTTCTGCTGTATAACAAAGTGAATCAGCTATACATATACATATATCCCCATATCCCCTCCCTCTTGAGCCTCCCTCCCACCCTCCCTATCCCACCCCTCTAGGTGGTCACAAAGCACCGAGCTGATCTCCCTGTGCTATGCGGCTGCTTCCCACTAGCTATCTATTTTACATTTGGTAGTGTATATATGTCCATGCCACTCTCTCACTTCGTCCCAGCTTACCCTTCCCCCTCCCTGTGTCCTCATGTCCATTCTCTATGTCTGCGTCTTTATTCCTGCCCTGCCACTAGGTTCATCAGTACCGTTTTTTTTAGATTCTATCGATCTATCCATCCATCTACTTATCTATCATCTTCTATCTACTTATTTACTTATCTATTTAAAGCATTCTGAGCCCTTGTAAAAGGCTATGCAAAATCTAGAGCTAATTTACATACCAATCAAATGAAACATGATAATTGCTGAATTTTCAAGCAGTCATGTATGCAGGCTAAAAGGGCTCCTCTGAAACCTGACAAATGGCCTCATATTTAAGCCATTTTAAGCCTTGACTTTTAGTAGGAGAATGCTTCTTGCCTGGGATCTATTCCATTAGTGCTGCTACAATAATCTAGAGCTGTCGTGGGAGATGTCCCCTTGGTGCCTGCGGGCCCCCTGGGTCTGGATCTCGCCTGAGAGGCCGATGAGGGCTGGATGGAGACATCAGAGTCTTATTCCCAGGGCTGTTGTCTGGGAGCCAAGGTGGGTGCCCGTCCTCGGGCAGGCAGGGCTGATGTGGCTTGGGTGAGGTGATGTGTCAGCCTAGAGCATGAATCAAAATTCCTCTTGCTCATGAGTGATGTCTGGAGAGCCTACAGGAAGATTCTGGAAGCAGTATTCTAAAGGAATGAAAGGTCCAAGCCTGAGTGGAAGATATGGAGCCCAGACTCCCGTCCAAAGGGGTCCCACGAAGACAAGGATGGGCCCAAATGGGATGGGGCTCGGGTGTAATCAATCACGAGGAGCGTGGGTGAGGAGTGAAGGGCCTGGATGCGTTCCTGCTGGGACCTGTGCAGTGCTTGGGGCTGCAGGACGAGGCACGGGCACACAGCCAGGGCCTGAGAGAGCAGCCAGCCTCAAGCAGGGTGACCACTGGGGCAGACACATTAAGAAGAGTCACCCAGGGCTTCCCTGGTGGCGCAGTGGTGGAGAGTCCGCCCGCCAATGCAGGGGACACGGGTTCGAGCCCCGGTCCGAGAAGATCCCACATGCCGCGGAGCAACTAGGCCCGTGAGCCACAACTACTGAGCCTGCGCGTCTGGAGCCTGTGCTCCGCAACAAGAGAGGCCGCGATAGTGAGAGGCCCGCGCACCGCGATGAAGAGTGGCCCCCGCCCGCCGCAACTAGAGAAAGCCCTCATGCAGACATGAAGACCCAACACAGCCAAAAATAAATAAATTAATTAATTAATAAAAAAAAAAAAAAAAAAAGAAGAGTCACCCAGAAGGACCAAAGTTGAGCTAAGTGAGTGTGTTGAATAGGAGGCCTAAGTGAAAACAGAAATTAGCTAGTAAACAGGCAATGCTATGGCTGGGAGGACAGACAGGAAGGTGGCTGGGAGGGAGAGTTTAGAGCTGATTCCAAAAATAGAGAGGGAATACCTAGAGCCCGTTTGCCCAGTCCTGGCCCACAGTTCAGGCAAGTGCTTTGAGGTTTAGCAAAAAGGACAACGGATGGGATTCTATAGGTCAAAGTGTCCTTGCAAACAATGCTGGTCATTGCTTCCCTGGCACCCAGCAGACTGCCTGGAGCAAAGGTTTGTGATGCCTTCAGATGCTGACTACCCAGAGGTAGGCCAAGTTCACGGGCTAAGGGCACAGTCTTCTAACGACTGCTCTCACTTCAGACACCAGCTGCAAGCTCGGGGATCCCAGGGCTGCCCACAACTCTGACCAACTGCTTACAGATTTGGGGGCACCCACTAGCCCCTCAGCCTTGATAATTCGCTAGAACAACTCAAAAATCTCAGGAAAGCACTATGCTAACAATTACAGTTTTATTATTGCCAAAAGGATACAAATCAGAAGCAGACAAAAGAAGAGACACTTACAGTGAGGGCGTTCCAAACATGAAACTTCTGGAGTTCTCTCCCCTTGACATCCAGACACATCACCCTCCCAGCACCTCGATGTATAACAACACACAGAGTACTGTCCACCAGGGAAGCTCACCATGCTTCCATGTCTGGAGTTTTTGTTGACGCTTCATTACCTAGGCATGACTGATCACGTCAATCTCCAGTCCCCCGCCCCTCCTTGGAGGCAGGGCTGCCACCACCTGGCTCGAAGCTCTCCCCCCAGTGCCAGCCACACGGTGGGTATTTCCAGCACGGCCGGCCCCCAAACTGGGGTATCTCACTTGCATAAGCCATCAGGTGGGGTCCAAGAGCCCCCCTGTGGATAAGCAAAGACACTCCTATCATCAGCATTTCCTATCCAGGAAATCCCAAGGGTTTAGAGACTACTACTCACGAACCAGGAAGAAATGTTACAGAGCCGGACTCGGGTCTGCTCACCTGCACACAGTAAAGCCAATCTACTGACACTGGATTGTGGTGAAGGAAACTGCGGCATTTACTGCAGGGCGCCCAGCAAAGAGTCCCGGGAAACTAGTGCTCAAAACACTGGAACTCCCCCATGGGTCTCAGGAAAGCATTTTTAAAGGCCATGTGAGGGGATGTGATCAGGGGATGTGATCAGCTCGTGCACAGTTCTTTGATTGGTTGATGGTGAGGTAACAGGGCAGAGTCACAGGGGTTGACATGATCAATTCTTTTTTTTTTTTTAACATCTTTATTGGAGTATAATTGCTTTACAATGGTGTGTTAGTTTCTGCTTTATGACAAAGTGAATCAACTAGTTATACATATACATATGTTCCCATATCTCTTCCCTCTTGTGTCTCCCTCCCTCCCACCCTCCCTATCCCACCCCTCTAGGTGGTCACAAAGCACCGAGCTGATCTCCCTGTGCTATTCGGCTGCTTCCCACTAGCTATCTATTTTACATTTGGTAGTGTATATATATCCATGCCACTCTCTCACCCTGTCACATCTCACCCCTCCCCCTCCCCATATCCTCAAGTCCATTCTCTAGTAGGTCTGTGTCTTTATTCCCATCTTGCCCCTAGGTTCTTCATGACCTTTCTTTTTTTTTCTTTCTTAGATTCCATATATATGTGTTAGCATACGGTATTTGTTTTTCTCTTTCTGACTTACTTCACTCTGTATGACAGACTCTAGGTCCATCCACCTCACTACAAATAACTCAATTTCGTTTCTTTTTATGGCTGGGTAATATTCCATTGTATATATGTGCCACATCTTCTTTATCCATTCATCTGTTGATGGACACTTAGGTTGCCTCCATGTCCTGGCTATTGTAAATAGAGCTGCAATGAACATTTTGGTACATGACTCTTTTTGAATTATGGTTTTCTCTGGGTATATGCCCAGTAGTGGGTTTGCTGGGTCGTATGGTAGTTCTATTTTCAGTTTTTTAAGGAACCTCCATACTGTCCTCCATAGTGGCTGTGTCAATTTACATTCCCACCAACAGTGCAAGAGTGTTCCCTTTTCTCCACACCCTCTCCAGCATTTATTGTTTCTAGATTTTTTGATGATGGCCATTCTAACCGGTGTGAGATGATATCTCATTGTAGTTTTGATTTACATTTCTCTAATAATTAATGATGTTGAGCATCCTTTCATGTGTTTGTTGGCAATCTGTATATCTTCTTTGGAGAAATGTCTATTTAGGTCTTCTGCCCAGTTTTGGATTGGGTTGTTTGTTTTTTTGATATTGAGCTGCATGACCTGCTTGTAAATTTTAGAGATTAATCCTTTGTCAGTTGCTGCATTTGCAAATATTTTCTCCCATTCTGAGGGTTGCCTTTTTGTCTTGTTTATGGTTTCCTTTGCTGTGCAAAAGCTTTTAAGTTTCATTAGGTCCCATTTGTTTATTTTTGTTTTTATTTCCATTTCTCTAGGAGGTGGTTCAAAAAGGATCTTGCTGTGATTTATGTCATAGAGTGTTCTGCCTATGTTTTCCTCTAAGAGTTTGATAGTGTCTGACCTTACATTTAGGTCTTTAATCCATTTTGAGTTTATTTTTGTGTATGGTGTTAGGGAGTGTTCTAATTTCATTCTTTTACATGTACCTGTCCAGTTTTCCCAGCACCACTTATTGAAGAGGCTGTCTTTTCTCCACTGTATATTCTTGCCTCCTTTATCAAAGATAAGGTGACCATATGTGCGTGGATTTATCTCTGGGCTTTCTATCCTATTCCATTGATCTATATTTCTGTTTTTGTGCCAGTTTGGCACCTGTAGGTTTGGGGCTACGTGCTCATGGTCATCAAGTCGTTAACGTCTTCCATTTGGTAGGGGTTTTAGCATCTGTAAAACAACTCAGGAAATGTGCATCTGACACTGTTATCTAGGTCCTTCAGAGAGGGCTACAGCAGAGGCTCTGGGGGAGGGGTCTGTCCCAGGAAGGTCCCATAGGGTCCTGCTGGGTTCCAGAAAGGCCAGCCAAATTCTTAATTACACAACAGTACATTGTATAAATACAAGGTATATCTTACAAAAGTATGTTCTAAACATAAAAATACTGAAAAAAGTTTGTAAATCCAAATGAACATTTTGTTTTTCTTTTATGGTTAGTGTTTTTGTGTGTGTTGAATCTTTACCTATCTAGGTGGTAAATATTTTCTCTTATGTTAGGTACGTACATTTTAAACACATTCCTGAGGTGATTCTGCTCTGCGGTTCCCCTAAGTTCAGAGTCAGATCTGAGTTTGACTCCCAGATTTGCCACTTAGCTGAGCAAGTCACTTTGTCTCTCTGAGCCTCAGTTTCCCTATCTGCAGAAGGATGTAAAAATAGGGCGCATCCACAAAATGTGTTAGAAGGATTCAACAAAATAAAGCTCAAAGAGAGCTTAGCAAAGTGCCTGGCATGAAGACAGTGCTCCATAAAAGCTGTTTTGTTTACAAACTGGCTGGCTTCGAGGACGGCAGAATGGGACGGAGGAATAACATGGTCTCTTGTTTGTTTTCAGTACATCAAGACCTTTTACAATGAGTCGTGGGAGAGGAGGCATGGACATCGCATAGACCTGGATACTCTGACTCTGCTCTGGTCTGTGACCGTGTCCATATTCGCCATTGGTGGACTCGTGGGGACGTTCCTGGTGAAGTTGATCGGAAAGGTTCTTGGGAGGTCAGTGGGGGCCATCTCTGTTTGGGGATCCCTTCTGTAATGTTCATAAATATGTCTGTATCAGAGTCAGGATCCCAGCAGGCAACAGAGTTCCATTCAGTCCAACTGGAGAAGTTTTAACGCCAGAAGGGCAAGGAGCGGAAATAGGGTACCGGAGGCCAAGGAGAAGTGAATCCATGGGCGATGGGCTGACAGGCAGCCGCTGAGGTTGTAGAGGCGCCAGGCTATGGCAGAACCCTACTGTCCAAACAGGGCGGAGCTAGGAAGAAATACCCTGGCTCCTCTCTCCTCCTGCCCCCCAGTCTGCTGCTGGTGCCCCTCATTGAGTCAAACCCAAGTGGAAGCCTGAAAACTCAGGAGTCTTGTTGGTGCAGTTCAGGAGGACCAGCTCCCAGGGCACAGAGCAGAGCAGGGAGAGAGGGGAGGGATCCATTTACAGGAGCAAATGGAGAAGAGTCAGCACAGTGTCTTAGAGATTGTTCCACATAAGTACCGATAGATCTGCTTTTTAAAAATCAGTTGCTTAGACAGTCTTCCGTTGTATGACTGGATGATATCTTATTTAACCAGTTCCCTATTGAGAGACATTCAGGTTATTTCAAATCCTTTCCATTACAAACAGGGCTGCAGTGAGTATCAATTTCGTGTTGAAATTCCCAATCCTCGCCCCCTCTACTCAGATCCAATTTACCTCTGAGCTTCATTCCTCATTCATTTTTTACGTGAGGCCTTCTCTCGTATAAGATTGAGTTATCAGTAAATTCCCCCAAAACATTTTCTCTCTGTCCTTTCTCATAGCAACTTCCTGGGGGATATTGAGGTGTTAATGGAAAGAGTAGTCTCTAGAGCAATCGTGTGTGAACTTGAATCATGAGTCTTCTACGTCCTGGATGTGTGGGCTTGGCCAAGTCATTTAATGTAGTTGAACCTCAGTTCCGTCACCTATAAAATGGAGTCAATAGTTGCTACCCTGCAGGGGGTGCTGTAAGGGCTAAAGAAAATTAATGGAGGGGGAATGGCCCATTAGCAGTAGGTCAATGAAGAGAAGCTATTATTATCTACCATATTATTTACTCATCATCACCTTGACACCCATACATAGTAGGGACTCCACAGATCTCCATATTGCACTGACCTGAATTAGCAAAGAGATTCATCAGACCCCAGGAAATCGCCCCCTGGCCTTGGGGCTACAAAAACAGTGTTAATAATGGTGCTGCCCACTCCTTTACACTCAGCCTCACATCCCCAAATTAGAACCGATGGCGCTCAGAGCAGCCTTTCCATAGGCTGGGACAGGAGGCCATCTGAAAACATCATGTGATGCTCATAAAGGCCTGTGGTACCCCAGTGAGGTAGAGGAGCTGCCAACATTCTCTGTGTCCCCAAGGGCACTTCCAGGGCAGTAGCCAATGAGAACTCAGTACACGGGAGGTACAACGATCGTGGAATGGAGTCAGGGCTGCCGTTTTCTGAGGTCCCCCAATGTTTCAGGCACTCACACACACCCTCTTGTTTAATTCTTTCGACTCCGTGGGGTCTATCGATGGAGAATGGGAACTGAGCAAGGTCAGAGCATCTGGCCAAACTCAGCCAGCTCACACAGTGCCTGAGCTCAGGTAGGAACCAACACACGTCAGCCACGGCACCGTGATCTTTCCACTTGCCAAGGAGATCATAATTAGTGTCCTGCTGGCAATGGTCTTGGAACATCCTTGACTATTTGACAACGGATAAGTGACCAGCTGGCCCCCAGACTGGCACCACTGGCCAGGGTCTCCAAGGCACTGTTGCTAAGCCTGTGGCCCCAAGTCCTCTTGCCTATTCCAGTAGATGGAGTCACCCCTGGCCCCAGACACTATTGCCTGTGACACATACCTACCTTATATCTGGCCGTGGGCACTTATGCCCCAAGCCTGCCCCAGAAGAAAGCTCTGAAGCCAGGCAGCTGGTACAGGAAAAGGAACACTGGAATCGGATGTCATGGACCAGCAAGTCCTGACTCCCCAACTTGCCAATTGTGTGACGTGGGACTTTGCCACCTCTCACCTCTCAGCCAGCACTTTTCCTGCGTGTGAAATGAAGGTGATCAAAGTGGCTTTTACCATCCTCAATAACATGGCAGCAAAACAAAACAGAAGGAAAGCAAAAGAGAAAATGTATTTGAAAAGTACTAAATTTCTAAGTGATGGAAGAGTCCTAGGATGCAGAGAGAGATTGATCCAAGGGCTTTGGTTGTCATACCCCAAGGAGCTGCCAATTCCTTTTTTCATCATTATGAGTGTAAAAGTTGAATTGAGTCTCAGCTTGAATAGTAACTCATCATTATGAGTGTAAAAGTTGAATTGAGTCTCAGCTTGAATAGTAACTCTGTAGGGGAGAAAAGGAGCAAAAATTAAAGAAGTTGGCTACCATTTATTCACCTCCAGCTATAGACCAGTCCTTGACATATGGTACATCATTTACTTCTTACAACTCTCTGTATTATTGTAAACCAGAGGCCCTGAGAGGCCCAGCAACTTGCCCAAGGTGACAAAGAATGGGGTTGACCTGATTCAGACACGGGTCTGTTAGACCACAAGGCTGCACTCTTCCCATCATGTGGTGTGGATGGAAACTGCATCCTGATGCCTCATTTTTTGTCTCTGATGGTGGCTGTCCCGGAGGAAGAGGAGGCTGAGCTCAATGCCTAAGGCTGGGATGGGATCCAAAGAAAGGGGCCCAGATGGGTGACTTAGAGGGAAGTTTGGGTGGAGCTGGGGGTCCTTGGAGTCAGGTGGTCCTGGTCACCAGCAGGTCCAGCAATGGGATTGATCCTGGCTGAGGCATATGGCTCATCTGTGATTTAGGAGAGGAATGAGGACAGGGGAGCATAAGGGACCGGAAACCGTCTCTGGAGCTGAGCCACCCCCGTTATCTGGTCTCAGGGATGCAGATTCCTTGTCTCCTGGAGTCTCTAGCTTGGGTTTAAGAGAGAAAGAGACAAGAACTGGAGACAGTGAGCGTGGACCACTCTTTGAGGAGTTTTACTATAAAGTGGAACAGAGAGAATGATGTGATAAATGGAGGAAGACGTAGGATCAGGAGAATTGTTTGTATTTTGTCTTAAGATGGGAGGTACAACAGCATGTTAATGAGATGTTCCAGCAGAGAGGGGAAAATGGATAGTCAGGAGCAAGGGGTGAAGCTCGCTGAAGCAATATCCTCAAGCAGGTTGGAGTGGGTGGTGAACTAGTAGGTAATTGGAGGAATCGATTTCAGATAGGAGTGGGGAGAATCCATCTGTAGAAACAGGACGGAAGGCAGAGTGTGTAGGTGCAGATGCAGGTAAGTCCGTCCACGTGGAAAGAACATGTGGAGGGTCTTTTCGGATTTCCTCTGCTTTCTTGGTGGAAGAGGAAGCAAGGTCATCATCTGAGAAACAGGACAAGGGGATTAAAAGAGAGAGAAGATATAGAAATAGTCCCCTAGGAGACCAGGAGATTGAACAAACCAGGAAACTCTAGAATGGTTGCTAGGGGGCCCTAAAGTCTGCTGGAGATGAGTGGTCATGAATTTCAAGTGAGACCAGTCAACATAATTCTGTGTTTTTCCCAGCCAAGATGAGTTTTGTACGCATGTGCAAGGTAGGCTGAGATCTAACCAGGGCTGGGCTTTTGTCAGACACATAGAATGAAGGGGGTGGGTCACTGGATCAAGGAGTTGAGGGTGTATGAATGTTTAAAATGATGGGCCTTGGAATTCAAACTGGATAAGAAGAAATGGACAGACATGAGGAGGGTGACAGATGGTAGAAGCTAGATACCATCTTGGCTTATAGGCTTGGTCAGGCTAAAGAACTGTTGGAAGGGTAAGTGGTAGGAGCCAGTATCTCTAGAGTTTCCCCCATTTCACTAGGACTTAATGAAAAGTACTTTGCAACTTTCCAAATCCAAACTGAAATAGCACTCCCTGTATCTTCCACCACTTGATCCTGGTCCTGTGCATCATGTTAAAGCGTAACATAGTGGAAGGCAGTTCTCACACTTTCTCTGAGCTTTCTCTTGTCTAGGCTAAGTGTCCCCAGTCCCTTTGGCCATTTCTCAAGGATATGGGCTTCAATCTCCTCATTATCCTATTGCTGTTCCTTGAATTTGACTTCTTCTGCCAAGAGCTGCTGATCTGAGCTGCACTGGGGAGATTCTTCACCCCTGGAGAAGCTCAAAACAGTGAAGCCGGTGTCCGCAGTGGGGTTCCCAGGGGGCGCTGGAGTTCTGCTCTCAGAAACGGCATGGTGCTGGCCCCCCTTGTTCTGCTGCATGTCATGCCTGGGAAAAATATGGAAACACAATGATTAAAATCCCCGTCTCTGAACCTGAGTGAGTCAGCTTTGTGAATTATCTGCAGATAAGGTTTCTATCCTCACTGGGATACTGTCATGCTGGGGGTTATTTTGGGAAGGAATATATTAATATGATGAACTTGCTTAGAGGGTGTGCAGCCCAATGTGCAAATGTTTCAAATCAGACTTGAATGTGATTTTAACATCCCCTGCATAGCACAAAATACATCATCACATCTAGTGCAGGAGCTCAGACCAAAGCCCTGGGAGGCATCACTGGCTCCTCTATTTCTCTCCACCTCTATCCAATTCATCAGTATTTTGGGTTCTGAACCCCAATTTCCAACATGTGTGGCGGGAAGGGAGTTCCCACACACCATCAAGCAATTCTCCAGACACCAGCTGGGTGTCCTATAATTCAACTCCATTCTGACACCATCTACCTAGAGATGGCATCAGATTACAAGACTGAGGGCTCAGTCCTACAAGACTGTCCCCTCCCCCAGCTCAGACGCCAGTCACAAGCCCAGGTTGTCACCTGTGTTTCTGACCAACTGGCTATAGGTTAGAGGTTCCAACGACCACCTGCCTTGGGTTTCAGGTTAAGGGTTTAGTCTCACAAGACTGCCCCCGCCCCAACTTCAGATGCTAATTGCAAGTCCAGGTTGTCATCTATGCTTCTGACCCAATGGCTATAAGTCAGAGGTTCCAATGACCCCCCTCTTCCAGTTTGATTAATTTGCTAGAGCAGCTCACAGAACCCAGAGAAACATTTTCCTTGGTAGATCACTGGTTTATTATGGAAGGATATAATTCAGGAACATCCAGATGGAAAAGATGGGTAGGGCAAGGTATGGGGAAAGGGCACAGAGCTTCCATGCTCTCTCTGAGTGCACCACTCTCTCCAAATCTATACGTGTTCATCAACCTGGAATCTCTTCAAACCTTTTGTGTTTTTATGGAAGCTTTATTACATAGGCACAGTTGCTCAGGTCATTGGCCATTGGTGATTGAACTCAATCTCCAGACCCTCTCCTGTCTCTGGAGGTTGGGGATGGCATTGAAAGTCTCAATCTTCTGATCACATGGTTGGCTCCACTGGCAACAATCCCCCACCCTTAGCTCCTTTCCAAAAGTCACTTCATTGACATAAACCCAGTTGTGGTGGAAAGGGGCTTGTTATGAATAACAGGACATCTATTTCATCTTTATGGCTCTGAAGCAATTTCAGGAACTGAGTACAAGAGACTAAATATTATAACAAAAGATGCCCTCATTGCTCTCATCACTTGGGAATTTCCACGGGTTTCAGGAAGTGTGAGCTGGAAACCAGGGACAAAGACTGTGTATATTTTTGTTATTATAAATCACAATCAACAAATTCCACCAGCTCAGTCTTCAAAACACACCAAAACACACCAAGATCTGGCACTCCCTCCGCCGCTACTGGCTCACTCCCTCCACTGCTACCATCCCGGTGCAAATTCCTATTAGCACTTGCCTGATCTATTGCAATATTCCCAGTTGGTCTCCCTGCTCCCACACTTACCCCTACAGCCCAGGGTTGACACAGAAGGCTAAGTGGTCAGGCCATGACACTTCTCTCCTTAGAATCTTCTAGTGCTTGCCTATCTCACTCAGGGTAGAAACCCAAGCTCTCTTGGTGGCATACAAACCCCTTATGAGCTCTCTACCACTCCCCTCCACCTTCACGTTCTACTGCTTGCTCTCTGGTTCTTCAATGCTTCCAGCCATGCTGGCCTCACTGATGTTCCTGAAATAGCCCATGTCTGGCTCTTCTCTGCCAGGATTGCTGTTCCCCAGTGTCCATATGGCTCACGTCTGCTCTTTCTTCAAATCACATGCTGCACTGTCTTTAAGTCTGTGGTCAGGTGTTACCTTCTTGGGGAAGCCCTCCCTGGCCACTCTGTGTAAAAGTACACTCCCTTCCCTGCTTTCGTGTTCTGTACAGCATTTATCACCATCTGATATGCTACATATGTTTTATTTTTACTTGGGCAGGGACTTGGCCGTGTTCGTGGCCGTGTGCCAGAGCCTAGAATGATGCTCAGCACCCAATCCACCGTCAAACATGTGCTGAGTGAATGAATGTCAGTTGAATGAATAAATGATTGTTGAAAGATGAATGGCTGTGAATAAATATGGCAGCCACCATTGTGAGCGGCCTTCGTATCCTGGTTCCTGGAATGCCAAATCTCCCATTTAATAGCATGTGACCTTGGCCAAGTACTTAACTTCTAGATCTGTTTCTTCATGTGAGAAATGGGGTAACAAGATTACTTGACTTCTAGGGTCTTCAGTGAGTATAAAACACTTAAAACAGTGCCTGGCACATCATAAGAACTCCGTGGATGTTAGCTATCACCATGGGCTTATTTTATTTCTTTTTAAATTAATTGAAGCTCTAAATATGTTCCAGGTGCCATCCTAAGCACTTTACATAAATCATTCTCATAGACGCCTTACAAGATAGACATTATTATATCCATTTTACAGAGGGGTAAATCAAGGCTGAGAGAGAGTAAGAAACCTGCCCAAAGTTGTTCAATTAGTGTGTGGCTGGGCTGTCCAAGCGGGAACATTATTGGACGTGGATTCGGGCGAACAGCAGCTCTCCAGCCCATAGACTGCTAAAGTGAGATTCAGGGCAGATCAGAGCTGGGCCACGTGGGGTAAGTTGGGCTCCATTCATTCCCTTCATTTATGCAGCAAATATATCTGGGACACCTGCATATGCCAGGATCTGGTGTAGTTGCTGGGGATACAGTGGCAAGACAAAGTCGCTGACCCCATAGCACTTACATTCTAGTAGGGGAAGATGCACAACTAGCATAAAGCAAATAAATACAGAGGATAATTTTCTACAGTGTTGGGACTGTGAAGAAAATAGAACAGGGTGAGAGGATGGAGGGGGATGAACTCTGCATTTGGGGGAAGCAGCCATGTCAAAGAGTGTCAGGAGGTTGCATTTGAGTTGAGACTTTAGTGAGATAAGACTCATGCAATGAATAGAGGGGCACCAAGGATGAGGGCCATGAGTTAGGAAGCAGTCTGGCACACCTGAGGGGCCATGGGAAGGCTCATGAGCGTGAAGGTGAGAGTATGAGATGATGTGGCAAAAGCCATCTCATGCAGGGCTTTACAGGCCCTGGTGAAGAGTTTATTCTAAGTGCAGTGGGATGCCACTAGCAGGTTTTAAGTAAGAAAAAGTATGTCAGTGTGTGCTATGAGAGGATAACTTTGGCTACTCTGTGGACCATGAACTTCAGCAGGGCAAGAATGTGTGTGAGCCTATTGCAGTTTTATGAGTGTAGTATGATGGTGGTCTGGACCACTGCCATATTGTGGGCCTGTAAATGGGAGAAGTGGTTTGATTTGGGATATATCTTGGAAGTAGTATAGATAGGACTCAGTGATGGATTGTATATGGGTCATGAAGAAAATAAAAGATGTAAGTAGTATTCCCAGGTATTTGCCTAAGCCACTAGGAAGGTAGTGGCTTTTTTTATGAAAAAGTATGGGAAGAGGGATTTGGCATGCATTTTGGGGCAGGGAGGGATTTAGTAGTGGGAATTCAAGAATTCTATTTTAAATATGCTTGGTTTGAGATACCTACTAAATATGCTAGTGGAAGTGTCCAGGAGGCAGTTGGGTATGTTAAGTCTAGAGTTGAGAGTAGAGTCTGCATCCAGAGATACAGTTGGGAATTGTCATCGGTTAGAGGGATGAACTGGATGGGATCACCCAGGGAGGGAGTGTAGAGAGACGTGAGACTAGGAGAGAGATGAGCCGGAGCTCTGGGCACCCCAAGTTTCAAGGCTCAGGGAGGTGAGGACAAACCAGCCTAGAGACTGAGAAGGTGAGGCTGGTAGGGAGAAAAATGGGAGAGGGTGCAATCCCAGATGTCCAGAGAAGATTGTGTTTCAAGAAAGAGGGTGTGGTCAACCACGTCAAATGCTGCTGAGAGGTTGTACCAGGGGAAGGCAGAGAATTGGCAGTTGTTTGTCCAGGTAGAGGTTGTTGATGACCTTCACAAAGGCAATCTCCATAGAGTGGTAGAAATCATCTAATAAGAGTGGGGGTGAGGAAAGACTAGAAGATGAGCAGACAACATTCATGCAGGAGTTTCACTCTAAAAGGGAGCCAAGACAAGGAGCAGAGGGATGAGGAGAAGAGAGACAATATTTAGGTGTGTTTATATGGGAATGATTGAGAAGAGAGGGAACAAATCCTTTACTGGGGTAGGGATGCACAATGACACTGATAGACCTTACATCACAGGGGCAGTTTCATCCAATGCAGGTAGGTGGGTGAATTTGGTGGTGGGGGATGAAGTAGTCCTTACCTCCTCCTCTGTGAACTGATGATTTCGTTAACACTGATAACTACAGGTGTTAAAGATGAAATGAGATGAAATAATTTACATAAAAGCCATGCTCTTTCTTAGTACTATACTAAGGGTATCACACTGAGTCTGCACCAAGGATTAAAATTCTCTAGAGGTGGATCCAAGAATCTCATATTTGTATGTGCTCTTGGTAAATCTGATGCACAACCAGACTGGAGAACCACTAAATAATGCTAGCATTATTTTTATGGGTATCATTAATATCATCCTAGTATCAAATGTCCAGTTTAACTGAAGTAGGGCAGTGGACAAAGTGTCTGGGGATAGGAATTGAGGTATGATTCCTAATCAAGCCCTTTATTTCTCATTGTCTACAGATTATAGAACATATTGTTTTGTCCAACATCCAAGAACCCTCCAAATCTGGCCACAGCATCCCCTTCCTGCCTCTCCTCCCTCAACAATCTCTTCACAAACTTACCTTACACTAGCCTCTACAGCAACAGGGGTTTGTCCTGTGTGGCCTCAAGGCGGGAACTGAGACCCAGAGGTGGAGCTACAGGGAGAATATTTGGGCATGTTGTGAGAAATCTTTTTTTTTTTTTTTTACGGACAAGCTGCTACCACCCATGAGATGGAAGGTCCAAAAGGGAGAAGCAGCATTCCTGGGTTTAAAAGCCAGGGCCACACTTTAGTGAGCAGGTTGCTGGGACTACAGAGAGAAGGCTAGGGCAGAGGAGGAGACACAGAGCTGCTGGAATGGAGCACAGAGAGGGGGAAATACCCTGCTTCTCCCCTTCCCCGCCCTCTAGACGGACATCAGGCCTCTCATTGGCCAATCCTCCCAGGAAGCCAGAAGCAAGGGAGCCTGGGAAAGATAGTTGCCCCTGAAACAGACCCAGGCAGAGAAAGAAGGGAGCCGAGCGCAAACAGGCAAATGGTGGGTACAGTTCTGAGTTATACAATCTCATAGTTTCTATATCTTTACTTACAGAAGTCACAGATGGTCAGTAATTGACTTGTGTGATTTATTTGCCGTCCGTGTTCCTCACTAGGCTCTAAAGCCCATGATGCGGAGGACGGGGATGACTCCCACATTCCTGGGGTAGACCCGGTGTCTAGCACGCACTAAATACATGATTAGTGGAACCCCAGTGAAAGCTTCTGTGAGGAGGGTCCAGGTCTTCCTGCCACTGCCTCCAGCCATTGCCCCGCTTTCCTCTCAAGGCTGACACAGTAGTTCCTCAGAGGACTGAGGGAAAGGGCCCTGAACATGGAGCAGTGCCATGGGGTGCAGGGTATTCGCATCCTGCTTTGAGCTTTCACCAATAACGGAAATTAGTGCCTTCAGACTTATCTTTATTGAATCCTGAGGCTGTGACCTTCGGCATCAGAATAAGGGAGGTTACTCTAGATTGGAATTTTTGTTTTAAGTCTCTGCTAAATCACATTTTTTTGCCATCATAAGGTCCAGTTAAATTAATCTTTTGAAAGACTAATTTGAAATCATATTTATTTTTTAATAATTAATACATTCATGTGACTTAACTTTCAAAAGGACCAATTAAATATAAAGTCGAAAGTTTCGTTTTTGTTTCTGTCTTCTGTCTCCTCCTTGGAGACAATCAGTGTTACCAGGTTTTTGTGTATCTTTTCCAAGATTTGTGCCTATCTCTACACACACACACACAAACACACACTTTATCACATAAGTTGTTGCATATTCTACATAAAGTTCTGTATCTTATTCTTTGCACTTAACAATACATCTTTGAGATTTTTCCATATCAGAATATAGAAGGCTACCTCTATTTTAATGTCTGCATAATATGCCATTTTATATATGTATCATAATTTATTTAAATAACCCCTTATTAATGGACACTTGGGTTGTTTCAGTCATTTGCTGTTATAGAAGAAGTTGCAATGAGCAGCCTTTATACCATCCTAATTGAGCTGCAAAATTCACTAAGTTTGGGGTTCTTCAAGAAGTGTAGGAAAGGGAAAAAAATTTAATGAACAGCTTGAGATAAATCAAAAATAGTAGAAAGAACTTTGGCCCGGAAGTTAAGAGGGCTAACTCCTACAAGTAATAACGAAGTTCCCTTTCAAGCCCTAGCTTCTTACAATTTCTAAAACAGTTTAATACTGTTAGATCATTGAGTCTTTAGGGAAAAAGTATCCTGTGAGAGGCTGTTTCCCCAGCTACTTGATTCATTAGTTGTATGACCTAAAACAAGTCACTAATTTATCTGTGTCCTAGTTAACTCATCTACAGAGCAAAGATAAGAATAGTACCTACTTCATAGGGTCCTTTTGAGCAGTAAATGAGCTACTCATGTAAAATGCTTAGAATGGGGTCTGTCATATAGCAAAAGTTCAATTAGTGTGAGCTATTAAGATCATTTTGCAGGTGAGGCAAGGAAAGCACAGAGCAATGAAGTACGAAGTCCCCTAGGTCATAAAAGAGAGAGCTGGTGCAGGGACCCAGGTCCCCAGGCCTCCAAACAAGTTATGCTTCTCAACCATGAGATCTTAGGAATATGTTATATATTCATATAAAACAGTGGTAGTGGTCCTAACAAGGAGCAATGAATAGTAAGTCTTGCCAAAGGAATTTGGCTGACCTCGTTTGAGGGGATTAGCTCAGCCTCATGCTTCATGCTATGGTTCATCAAATTGAAGGTGCCATTAGGTATAAGAAGCATTGTTACATGAACTGCAGAGGAAGGAAGGGAGGGAGGGAGAAAGGAAGGAAGGAAGGAAGGAAGAACGAAAGAAAGAAAGAAGGAAAGAAGAACGAGAGAGAGAGGGAGGGAGGGAGGAAGGAAGGGAGGGAGGTCTCCTAGGACTGAAGTCATAGGATGCTGTAAGTGTGCTGATTAACAAGCTATTGCTCCCAGCTCCAAAAGTACCCTCCTGTGCTCTGCTCTGTGATGCAGGGGCTGAGACCTGCATGCCTCACCTGCCCTTTGCCACAGGGGCACTAGAAGAGGAGGGACAAGGGACTTGCTCCCTTTAGTTTGCCTGAATTGCCTGCCAGCCCCAGCAGTGACCTTAACCAGTTCCCTGTGTTAATTCACTCTGTGAAACTAACTAGAGTAGTTTTCATTTCCCTGCCTGACATCTGACTCATGGATTGTAAGACGCATTTTGACTTTGTAATGTTAAATGAAGGTCTTAGAACCGATGAGATAAAATATTGCAACAGGGAGATTCATAGAATATCAGGGCTCACAGTGCCTTCGGAGGTGACCTAATCAACCGTGGTAATGAACCCAGAGGAAGGAAGTGCCTTGCTCAGGGTCATATGGCCAAAGTTGGCAATGGGGGTGGGGGGGACCTGGATCCTGTTCCGGGGATACACAGGCCAGTGGCAGCCTCATCAAACCCCTCCTTTTCTTCCAGGAAATACACTTTGCTGGTCAACAATGGGTTTGCAATTTCCGCCACGTTGCTGATGGCCTGTTCTCTCCAAGCAGGAGCCTTTGAAATGCTCATCATGGGACGCTTCATCATGGGCGTGGATGGAGGTAAGCCTTCACCATGGCAGGAGAGGGGGCAGTAACACATTCCTGAGGGGGGTTTCAAAATGTGAGGGGTACTTGTGGCTGTCACATGCATCCCTACTGATATTGAATTGGCAGAGACCGAGAACTCAAGAACCCTGCATAAAGTGGGGCAGTCCCATGGGACGGACCACCCACCCACGATGCTCCTCTAATGGAGAAGCACTGACTGGGACGGACCCAAACCAACTCCAAAGACCTGGATGGTCTTCGGCACATCACGCATTCTATTTGTCATCTTCACCATAAAACTCATATTCCAAGTTGTCGGTGGTTTCCAGGGAGTTTTTATGAGGATTATGTTTCCTGTCTGGGCCTCTGACTCATTCATTCTTTTTTGTTTTTTTTTTTTTAACGCTTTTTTTTGATGTGGACCATTTTTAAAGTCTTTATTGAATTTGTTACAATATTGCTTCTGTTTTATGTTTCGGTTTTTCGGCCTCGAGGCATGTGGGATTTTAGCTCCCCTACCAGGGATCGAACCCGCACCCCTGCATTGAAAGGCGAAGTCTTAACCACTGGACCTCCAGGGAAGTCCCTCATTCATTCTTTCATGTGTTTACCAAGCAGCATTTACAGAGCACATGCTGTGCCTTGCGGTCTACACTGGGGACACAGTGGTGAACAGGAGCCCCCAGTCCCTACACCTGGAGCTTACGTTCTGGTGGGTGGACAGATAGGTAATTAGATATATGAGGTAGATAATGGTGAGTCCTAGGAGGAAAAGAAGCAGCACAGGAAGATAGCAAGGGCTATTTTAAATAAGACTCAGGGAAGGCTGCTTGGAGGAGGAAACAAATGAGCAGAGACCGGAATGAACCAAGGGCAAGAAACAAATGAATATTGTGGGAACTGTGTACCTGGCAGAGAGAAGAGGACAGTGACCCTGAAGCGGAAGCATGCTTGGCAAGTTCAAGAAAGAGTCAGGAGGCCAGTGTGGTGGAGCTCGGTGAGCCAGGGGGAGAGTGGATGCAGATGAGTTGAAGAGGGGCCAGTCAGATCCCACAGGACCTTGTAGGTCACAGTGAGGACTGCGGATTTGTGCTGAGTGTGATGGGAAGCCGGGGGAGGGTTGAGAGGAATGTGACAAGAGTTGGTTTATGATTCAATAAGATTCCTCCTGCTTCTTTGTAGAGAGAAGGTAGCGGGAGGGCAGGAGTGGGGTGGGAAGGCCATCCATCCAGGGGTGATAGCTATGAGTAGGACAGGGTGGCGGAGGTGGAAGTGGCAAGACATGGCCTGATTCTGGCCATGGCCTGTGAGAGTAGAAGACTCAAAATGTATTGTCAAAACCAACAAGCCAACCCTGCTTTCTTTCTAAATACACAAATCCGTAGAGTGTTACCTTCAGGCCTTTGTGGAAAGATCACAAGCTTTAGGATTAGAAACCCCTGGGATTGGATCCCAGCTCTGCTATTTGCCAATTACTGACTTTTGATAAGTTACTGAATGGTTCTGAGCCTCAGTTTCCTCATCTGTAAATGGAGATAACAATAGCTACCTTAGAGGGCTGTTAAAAGGCTGACATGAAGATGTGTGTGTGTGTGTGTGTGTGTGTGCATACGTACACTGCCTAATGCTGCTGGAACCCTGTATGAAGTCGTTAAGGACTAGTTCCCTTCCTTGTCCATCTTTTATAAGCTGAGGGCACCAGGCGTTATGAGTGACGGGAATGACAAGGGAGAGCATGAGAGTAAGAGGCTGTATAGGAGGTCAGGGAGGAAGAGACTTCATTTATTTTCATTGCTTTGCTGACAGGAAATAATTCAGGATTTTTTAATACCTCAAACTCTCACTATTCAAGTAGAAGGGAGAAGCCTGTAGAAAGAACATTAACTGGAGAGAATACTGGCTGGTGTTCATGTAGAATTTTCTAATTGACCAATCATGTTCCTGAAGTTCATCACCTTTGATCTCCCACTAACGCTGAAAGGCTGTTATATATATTTTTTCAACGGCCATGGTTTATTCACCACGATGGACCAAACGCTGGGCATAGAACAATCCTCGATAAGTTTGAAAAGATTGAAATCTTTTATTGAAATCATATAAGTATATTCTCTGACCACAGTATAATTAAATTAGAAATCACAAACAATATCTAAGAACCCCCCCTAAATTTGGAAAATAATAAAAACACACCTCTAAGTGTTACATGAGTCAAAGAGGAATTTACAAGGGAAATTAAAAATATGTTACTCTCTAGAGCCCGGGAGCCACAGCTGCTGAGCCCCCGTGCCACAACTCTTGAAGCCCGATCACCTAGAGCCCCTGCTCTGCAACAAGAGAGGCCACCACAGTGAGAAGCCCATGCGCCGCAATGGGGAGGGGCCCCCGCTCGCCCCAGCTAGAGAGAGCCCACATGCAGTGGCGAGGACCCAACGCAGCCAAAAATAAAAATAAAAAAAAAATAAAATAATAATAATAAAAAAATTTAACAGAATGATAATGAAAATACAGCATATCAAAATTTGTTGGATGCAGTTAGAGGAAAAGCTATGAATTTTAATGCTTATATTAGAAAAGAACAGGATTTGGTAAACTACCTCCCTTGGGACAAATTTGGCCTGTAGACAGTTTTTTATGGCCTGTGAGCCAGAGGGTAGCATGCTAAGTGAATTAAGTCAGACAGAGAAAGACAAATACTGTATTTTTTCACTTATATGTGGAATCTAGCAAAAAAAAATCAAATGAACAAACATAGCAAAACAGAAATAGACTCATAGATATAGAGAAAAATGGGTGGCTGCCAAAGGGGAAGGGGGTGGGGCATTGAGCAAAATAGGTGACAGAGATTGAGGTACCAACTTCCAGTTATAAAATAAATAAGTCATGGGATGGAATGTACAGCGTAGAGGGTATAGTCAATGCTATTGCAATAACTTTGTATAATGACAGATCATAAATAGACTTAGTGGTGATCATTTTGTAATGTATAAAAATATTGAATCACTATATTGTACACCTGAAGCTAATATAATATTATAAGCCAACTGTACTTCAGTGAAACACTGTTTTGTTGTCATTTTACATATGAGGGCCCTGAGGCTCAGAAACGTGAGACAGTAAAGTGGTTAAGGGTGAGGGCTATGGATTAAGCCGGCCTGGATCCTGACACTTACCAAGGTTAACTTCATCAGTTAGGTTTTGCTGCATTAAAAAACAAAACCAAAACATAATGGCTTAAGGCAATAATTATTTTGCTGAGCTTACAGTTCTGAGGGTTGGTGGGGCAATTCTAATCTGGGCCAGCCCTGCTGGTCTCTGCTGGGCTCTCTCTCCCATGGCTGAGGTTGGCTGCAGGCCAGTCAGCGGCTGAATGACCTTGGATGTTCTCAGGCTCATGTTTGGTTGCCAGCAGGTAGGCTGGTCTTGGGATCCCAAGGGCTGGCTCATCTCTGTTCCACGTGGTCTCTCACCCCCAGATGGGGTGACCCAACCTCTTCCATGGGGTTTTCGGGGTTCCAATGAGCAGCAAGAGGAACAAGTCCCAGTGTGCAAGCGCTTATCAAGTCTGCTTGGACACATCTGCCAGAGTCCCACTGGCCAAGGTGAGTCCCATGATGGGATGCAGAGTCAGGGTCAGAGGCATCTAACCACCCAAGGATGTGGACTCAGGGAGCATGGACAAAGTGGAGGCCACACAGCAGCACTCTGCCTCCCTGTCTTAGCCCCTTTCTCTAATCTGGCGAAGGGGAATACTCCTAAGCCTCCCTTGTTAGGGAATGTAAAACTTAATGGTATGCTGTGTGTGCAAAACAAGTACATTCCAGGCCCTCATTACCTTCCCCCAACACCAATAATGGTATCATTGCCATTACTGTTGTTGTCATTTTTATTCTTAGTTAATACGATGCAGATCCAGGATTTGGACCGATGGTCGGGTTTTGAAGACCCTGCCTGCTCAGGAGAAAGGGTGGCAAGATGGGAGCATCTAAAAGTCCTTTTCTAACAGAGGCCACTGAAGTCTCTCTTTCTGGCAGTTTTGTATTTTACCCATTTAGTCTCTTTCCTGCTGCTTTGCTTGTCTAGCTATTCTGGGGGAGGTGACACTTACTAGTTACACATAACTGGTTGCTCTCTGAATTTCCTTAATTAAAAATAAGCTGAGTATCTTTTCCGACCACAATGCTATGAAACTAGATATCAGTTACAGGAAAAAAAACTGTAAAAAATACAAACACATGGAGGCTAAACAATATGCTACTAAATAACCAAGAGATCACTGAAGAAATCAAAGAGGAAATCAAAATATACCTAGAAACAAATGACGATGAAAACACCATGGCCCCAAACCTATGGGAGGCAGCAAAAGCAGTTCCAAGAGGGAAGTTTACAGCAATACAATCCTACCTCAAGAAATAAGAAAAATCTCAGGTAAACAACCTAACCTTACACCTAAAGCAATTAGAGAAAGAAGAAAAAAAAAACCCCAAAGTTAGCAGAAGGAAAGAAATCATAAAGATCAGATCAGAAATAAATGAAAAAGAAATGAAGGAAATGATAGCAAAGATCAATAAAACTAAAAGCTGGTTCCTTGAGAAGATAAACAAAATTGATAAACCATTAGCCAGACTCATTAAGAGAAAAAGGGAGAAGACTCAAATCAACAGAATTAGAAATGAAAAAGGAGTAGTAACAACTAACAATGCAGAAATACAAAGGATCATGAGAGACTACTACAAGCAACTATATGCCAATAAAATGGACAACCTCGAAGAAATGGAAAAATTCTTAGAAAAGCACAACGTTCTGAGACTGAAGCAGGAAAAAATAGAAAATATAAACAGACCAATCGCAAGCACTGAAAGTGAAACTGTGATTAAAAATCTTCCAACAAACAAAAGCCCAGGACCAGAGGGCTTCACAGGCGAATTCTATCAAATATTTAGAGAAGAGCTAAAACACCTATCCTTCTCAAACTCTTCCAAAATATAGCAGAGGGAGGAACACTCCCAAACTCATTCTACGAGGCCACCATCACCCTGATACTAAAACCAGACAAAGATGTTACAAAAAAAGAAAACTACAGGCCAATACACTGATGAACATAGATGCAAAAATCCTCAACAAAATACTAGCAAACAGAGGCCAGCAGCACATTAAAAGGATCATACACTATGATCAAGTGGGGCTTATCCCAGGAATGCAAGAATTCTTTAAGATATGCAAATCAATCAAGATGACACACCATATTAACAAATTGAAGGAGAAAAACCATATGATCATCTCAATAGATGCAGAAAAAGCTTTCAACAAAATTCAGCACCGATTTATGATAAAAACTCTCCAGAAAGTAGGCATAGATGGAACTTACCTCAACATAATAAAGGCCATATATGACAATCCCAGAGCCAACATCCTTCTCAATGGTGAAAAACTGAAACCATTTCCTCTAAGATCAGGGACAAGACAAGGTTGCCTACTCTCACCAGTATTATTCAACATAGTTTTGGAAGTTTTAGCCACAGCAATCAGAGAAGAAAAAGAAATAAAAGGAATCCAAATTGGAAAAGAAGAAATAAAACTGTCACTGTTTTCAGATCACTATATGATACTATACGAAGAGAATCCTAAAGATGCTACCAGAAAACTACTAGAGCTAATCAATGAATTTGGTAAAGTAGCAGGATACAAAATTAATGCACAGAAGTATCTTGCATTCCTATACATTAATGACAAAAAATCTGAAAGAGAAATTAAAGAAACACTCCCATTTACCATTGCAATGAAAAGAATAAAATACCTAGGAGTAAACCTACCTAAGGAGACAAAAGACCTGTATGCAGAAAACTATAAGTCACTGATGAAAGAAATTAAACATGATGCAAACAGATGGAGAGATATACCATGTTCTTGGATTGGAAGAATCAACACTGTGAAAATGACTACACTACCCAAAGCAATCTACAGATTCAATGCAATCCCTGTCAAACTACCAATGGCATTTATCACAGAACTAGAACAAAAAATTTCACAATTTATATGGAAACACAAAAGACCCCGAATAGCCAAAGCAATCTTGAGAAAGAAAAATGGAGCTGGAGGAATCAGGCTCCCTGACTTCAGACTATACTACAAAGCAACAGTAATCAAGACAGTATGGTACTGGCACAAAAACAGAAATATAGATCAGTGGAACAGGATAGAAAGCCCAGAGATAAACCCACACACGTATGGTCACCTTATTTTTGATAAAGGAGGCAAGAATATACAGTGGAGAAAAGACAGCCTCTTCAGTAAGTGATGCTGGGAAAACTGGACAGCTACATGTAAAAGAATGAAATTAGAGCACTCCCTAGCACCATACACAAAAATAAACTCAAAATGGATTAAAGACCTAAATGTAAGGCCAGACACTATCAAACTCTTAGAGGAAAACATAGGCAGAACACTCCATGACATAAATCACAGCAAGATCCTTTTTGACCCACCTCCTAGAGAAATGGAAATAAAAGCAAAAATAAACAAATGGGACCTAATGAAACTTAAAAGCTTTTGCACAGTAAAGGAAACCACAAACAAGACAAAAAGACAACCCTCAGAATGGTAGAAAATATTTGCAAATGAAGCAACTGACAAAGGATTAATCTCCAAAATTTGTAAGCAGCTCATGCAGCTCAATATCAAAAAACCAAACAACCCAATCCAAAAATGGGCAGAAGACCTAAATAGACATTTCTCCAAAGAAGATACACAGATTGCCAACAAACACATGAAAGGATGCTCAACATCACTAATCATTAGAGAAATGCAAATCAAAACTACAATGAGGTTAAAAAAAAAAAACTACAATGAGGTATCACCTTACACCAGTCAGAATGGCCATCATCAAAAAATCTACAAACAGTAAATGCTGGAGAGGGTGTGGAGAAAAGGGAACCCTCTTGCACTGTTGGTGGGAATGTAAACTGATACAGCCACTATGGAGAACAGTATGTAGGTTCCTCAAAAAATTAAAAATAGAACTACCATATGACCCAGCAATCCCACTACTAGGCATACACCCTGAGAAAACCATAATTCAAAAAGAGTCATGTACCACAATGCTCATTGTAGCACTGTTTACAATAGCCAGGACATGGAAGCAACCTAAGTGTCCATCGACAGATGAATGGATAAAGAAGATGTGGCACATATATACAATGGAATATTACTCAGCCATAAAAAGAAACGAAATTGAGTTATTTGTAGTGAGGTGGATGGACCTAGAATCTGTCATACAAAGTCAAGTAAGTCAGAAAGAGAAAAACAAATACCATATGCTAACACATATATATGGAATCTAAAAAAAAAAAGAGTTCTGAAGAACCTAGGGTTAGGACAGGAATAAAGACGCAGATGTAGAGAATGGATTTGAGGACACGGGGATGGCGAAGGGTAGGCTGAGACTAAGTGAGAGAGTGGCATGGACATATATACACTACCAAATGTAAAATAGATAGCTAGTGGGAAGCAGCCACATAGCACAGGGAGATCAGCTCGGTGCTTTGTGACCACCTAGAGGGGTGGGATAGGGAGGGTGGGAGGGAGGGTGACGCAAGAGGGAGGGGATATGGATATATATGTATATGTATAGCTGATTCACTTTGTTATACAGCAGCAACTAACACAGCAATGTAAAGCAATTATACCTCAATAAAGATGTTAAAAAAAATAAGCTGGATACAAAAAGAGATGCCATTTTTACAAAACCGCATATTCAAGACAAACGTCTTTTAGACCCTTTGTCCTTTGAGCTTTTCAAAAAGAAACAGAAAAAAAAGTAAAGTCAACAGGTGGGGAAAAAATGCACTCCTGATTTCTGGAATGTGACCTCTTGGATTTGAGCCACGACGTGGAAGCTTTGTGTCATCTATTCTCACCAAACCCTTTCAAAGCAGAGAGATGAATGTGAGGGCATTTAAGGTGAGGCAATTGGTCAGAAAGAAAGAAAATTGCTGGTTGTGAGGCAAATTGCTGCCCTGCTTGAAATAAATAATTTAAAACCAAATGAGAAACCCGGAGGATTTTCAGGTGGCTGTGCTACTCAAACCAGGTTCTCGGGGGGAATATCTGGAACCATCGCAGAAAACATCGGACACCTGCCTGAAGTGTCCTATTTCTAAAAGGCTTGGAGCAAAAATAAACACACTATTTTTACATTGAAACAAACATGATAAGCATGGCGTTGGAGGGCAAATCCTTGCTGATTGTGAAGTCAAGATAAAAGAATGCAGAGGTGTTTTGTGTTTGTGGATGATTGTGTTGGACAGGTTCCTGCCACAGCGTTCCCAGAGCTGCCCACACTCCCAGGGGTGCAAGCCCACATCTCTGCATTAGCACCTCTGCAGTGGACAAGCCCACGTCTGCTGCATTAAGAACTCTCCAGGGACAAGTTCACATCTGCTGCATCAAGTGCTCTCTAGTGGACAAGTTCAGGCAGCAGCGTTTAGAGAATCACATGGCATGGACATGAAATCAGGGTCAAGGACTTGACTTCAAGTTCTGGCTCTACCACTGACTTGCCAGGTGACCTTGGGGCCATCAGTTCCCCTCTCTGGGCCTCAGTGATGTAATCTAGAAAATAAGGAAAATGAACGCTGGTAGCTGAGGTTTCCACGAGCTCTAAAAATCTGCTCTGGCTCCTTTTCGTTCTCCCCTTAGAGCTACTACCATGAATGTCCTCTTTAGGCTTCCAGACCTCACATGCCACATATAGCTCTATCATCTACTAATTAAACCACACCACAGTATAGGAGACTGAGAAATAAAGGCATAGGGCCGAAACACTGGCCCTCCTGGCTGGTGGGGTCATCCCATGTATATCACGTGTGGACTTACCCAGCTACCTCTGCCACAAGCTCCCAGCAATGGTGTGCACCACTCTGACAAGCAAATGATTTATTATTTATCATTATTCTCCCTACTGCTCCCAAAGGTGTTCACATCCTATTCCCTGGAACCTGTGAATATGTTAGCTTACATGGCAAAAGGGACTTTGCAGATGTGATTAAATTCAGGACCTTGAGATGAATAGGTTATTCTGGATTCTCCAGGCAGGTCCAGTGTCATCACAGGAGTCCTTGTAAGCAAAAGAGGGAGGAGGGGAGCCAGAGTCAGAGAAAGGAGGCGAGATGATGAAAGCAGAGACTGGAGCAATGCAGTTGCTGGCACTGAGGATGGAAGGGGCCATGAGCCAAGGAGTGAAGGTGTCCCTAGAAGGTGGAAAAGGCAAGAAAACAGACTATTCCCTGGAGCCTCCAGAAAGACCACAGCCCTGCCAACATGTTGATTTTAGCCCATTTTGGATCCATGAGTCCCATTTTGGACTCATGCCCCACAGAACTGTCTGAAAATAAATTTAAGTCACTAAGTTCATGGCAATTTGCTATGGCAGCCATAGGAAACTAACAAAAACACTAATAATATTATTAATTTATTATTATGATTTGAGTCAGATTTTAACATGACAAAGAGAGGGTAAGGTGCTCAGAAGAAATGGATTCTAGTCCTAACCTTTCTACTTACTAGCCCGGTGGCCTGAGAAAAGCCTCTTCTGCACTCTGAACTTCTGTCCCCTCATATATAAAGTAGAGATAATGATATCTACCTAACAATATTCAGGTACTAAACAGGTGTGTGTGTTTATGCGTGGCTTTGTGTGTGTGTCTGTGTTTGTGTGTGTCTGTGTGTTTGTGTGTCTGTGTGGGTGTGTCTCTATGTATGTCTGTCTCTGTGTGTCTCTGTGTCCGTGTGTGTGTGTTTCCCTTCAATAGCACAACTCTCTTGGACTCAGAGCTCTACCTGCATTTGCATGTGAGGAGATGTGAGCCTCAGGGGGTACCTTGCCAAGGTCTCACAGTTCAGATGTGTCTGGGCCAAGGTGGGAGCCAGGTGTGCCTGACTCCACACTTTTCCTAAATTGCTCGGCTTAGAGGAACCAGAGGGATAATGTGGGTCAGGACTTTTCTCTTTCCGTTTTTCCTGTGCAATGATTACTCATTACTTACATTTAAATGGACTCATTTTTTAAAAAGTTAAATAAATAGATGTGAGAAGCAAATAAAACACATCCTGGCCTGTAAGGCAGGCCCTAAATGGTCTCCCCACCGTTCCCTCTCTGAACCACCACCGTGTGGCCTCAGGGACCACCCCATGTGAAACTGCAGCTCTCCCCACCCCGGGCATCCCTGTCCTCCCTCCCCGCTCGATGTTTCCCTAGAGCTCTTATCACCATCTAGCAGGCAGCACACTCTCCATGCTTATGTTCACCCTCCCTCCAGTACCTCCCTCCCCAAGATGCAGCTACACGACAGCAAGGCTTTTTTACCTGTTTCATTCATTGCCATTGCCTTGGCTTCTAACAATGACGACCTCTCAGTATATACTCAGTAAATATTTGTTGAATGGAGAACAAATGGAAAATGAGGATCCTTTGCCATAAAGAAATGGTTATATATATATATATATATAGAGAGAGAGAGAGAGAGAGAGAGGGGAGGAAGAGAGGGTTCTGCTTTTAGAATAAAATGGTTAGAAGAAGCATCTGTTTAAAGGTATCAGACAGCTACTGAGGCAGGGAGGACTTATAGGACCACAATCTGGGAAAGGAGTGAAACCCAGAGAGGTAAACCCTTCCTTTGGGGCAACTTTTCCTCTAGAGGTATCTCCCAATTTGAGAATGATGGCTGAGAATCTGAGATGCTTAGTAGACCTTTCAACAGATTCATGGGGCTGAGGAGGAGGAATTGGAGTTGAACTTCTGCCAAGTAGGAAGGTCACTAGTCACCACAGGGCTACACCATAGAAGCAAGAATGAATCATAAATAGATGAGATCTTCAAATCACTTCAATCACCAACTGATTTGTGATAAGCTGGGATTGCTAATGCCTCTCGCCTCTCACCCTGCCAGATGCATACATCCAGGACCTCAAATTATTTTTACAGTTTTCATATACACTCTGATATTCAATCAAAAGTAGCCAAACATACAAGGAGAAAACCAAGAGAAATAACGTAAAAAATAAACTGATAGTGATTCTGAAAATAGCAGTATTAGACACAGCCATTAAAATAATTATGCTTAATATGTTCAGATAATCAAGAGATAACATCAAGAATTTTGGCAAAGAAATGGAAGCTATATTTTGACTTACCAAATCGAAATTCTGGGACTAAAAAATGCAAAAACTGAAAAATACAAAAAATGCAAGAACTTAATGAATGGTTTTACCAGCAGATAGCATGCAACCGAAGCAAGAATCAGGGAACTAAAGCATCAAAGATCAGAAGAAAGCATCCAGGTTGAAACATGAAAACACAGAAAAGAGGGTAAGAAATGTCTGGGAAATTGTAAAAATGTCTAACAAGCATACATTAATTGGAGAATCAGAAAGAGAGAAGACAGAGGATGGAGAAAAAGCAATTTTTGGAAGATAATGGCCAACATTTTTTTTTCTGATGAAAAGCCACAAGTCCAAGAAGCACTATGGATCCCTAGTAGGATAAAAACAAAGAAAACCACAACTTTGCACAGCTTAGTAAAACTTCTGACAACCAAGGCCAAACAGAAAGTTATTCTAAAAAACAATCAGGATAAAAAGATATGTTACCTTCAAATAAGTAAATAAGAATAGGTAAGATAAGTAAGAATAAAATGGAAAGCTGGCTTTTCAACAAAAACAATGGAAGACAAAAAAACAGCAAAATGATATTTTAAAGAGCTGAAAGAAAATAACTGCCAACCTAGAATTCTCCAACCAGTGAAAATATCTTTCAAAAATAAAGGTGAAATGAAAACACCTATTCAGTCAAACAAAAGCTAATAAAATTTATCACTAGCACACTTGCACGAAAGAAACTAATTACGGAAATATAAGTAGAAAATCCTCATATGTTTGGAAATTAAGATGTAAGTGATGTGCACTTCTAAGTAACCAGGGGACAAAAAAGAAATCACAATGGAAATTTTAAAGTAGTTTGAATTAAATGATTATGAAAATACCACATAAGGCATATCAAATTTTGTCAGATACAGCTAAAGCTATGTTTAGAGTAAAATTTATAACCTCAAATGCATATTAGTCTAAAACATAAAAGGCTGAAAATTAATGATCTAATATTCCATCTCAAAGAAGTTAGAAAAAGAATTTTTATTAGAGAACATCAGCAAAGACAAGTGAGTTCTAGAAAAGATTAATAAAATTGATAAACCCCTTGCAAGACTGTTTATAAAAAGAGAGAAAAGGAATTGATAACTAATGCTATTGGGTTGGCCAAAAAGTTCGTTTGTGTTTTTCCATAAGATCGGAATGGATAGATCCTGAAGCATTAAAAACATAAGAATATATCATGAACATGTTTATGCAATATATTTGAAAACTTTAGATAAATGTACAAATGCCAAGAAAGAAAAAACTTACCAATACTGACTTAAGAAAAAATAGAATTTCTGAATAGTCCTATTCTATTAAATAAGTTGAACATGTAATTTTAAACCTTTTAACAGAGGAAATGCAAGGGCCATATGGCTTCTTTAAGAAAGAATAACACTAACACCATACAATCATTTCCAGAGGGGACACTCCCCAACTCGTTTTATAAAATGAATGTATCCTTGATCGTATATCCTAATAGGAACTTTACAAGAAAGGAATATTACAGGCCAATATCATTACAAAACAATGCTTTTGCAGTCATATATGTATGCATTTTCAGTTTTCCATATGTGTGCACCAAAAGACTTGTACAAGAATATTTATGGGGCACTATTAGTATTTTTAAAATTTATTTCATTGAAGTATAGTTGATTTCCAATGTTGTACTAGTTTCCAGTGTACAGCAAAGCAATTCAGTTATGCATATATCTAATAGTTTGTATCTGCTAATCCCAAACTACCAATCCATCCCTCCCGAACCCTGCTTTGGCAACCACAAGTCTGTTCTTTATGTCTGTGAGTCAATTTCTGTTTCATAAACAAGTTCATTTGTGTCATATCTTAGATTCCATATGTAAGTGATATCATATGGTATTTGTCTTTCTCTTTCTGACTTACTTCACTTAGTATGATAATCTCTAGTTGCATCCATGTTGCTGCAAATGGCATTATTGTGTTCTTTTTTTATGGCTGAGTAATGTTCCACTGTATATATGTACCACATCTTCTTTATCCATTCATCTGTCGATGGACATTTAGGTTGCTTCCATGTCTTGGCTATTGTAAATAGGGTCACTATTAGTGTTAACCCCAAACTGTCCATCAATAGTAAGGTGGATAAACTGTGGAATACTTACACATTGGAATACTACACAGCAATGAAAACAGACAAATTAGAGCTACATGCTACAACACTGATGCATTTCACAAACATAATATCAGCAAAAGAGGCAAGAAATAAAAGAAGTACATATTCTCTGATTCCATATGCTAATCTTTGGTGATTGCAGTTAAGCTGGTGGTGATCTTTGGGAAGGAGGGGAAGGATAGTGATTCTGAGGGAGCACAGGATGGGGGCTTTCTGGGGTGTTGGTCTTGTAAGTTGATTCTTGACCTGGGTGGAGGTTACACAGGTGTATACATTTTGTGATGATTCATCAAACTGCACACATATTATTTGTGCAATTTAAAAATGTGTGTCATACTTTAATCTTCAAATTTAAGTTTATATTCAGTGAAATGCTTAGTTTTGGACTGGACTCAAATTTTTCTGCAACCCCATAGAAAAATGCAAATATCCAGTTGTCCCTAGAGTATTTCCTGTAACATCTTTGAGTGTCCTTAGAGAATATTTTCCCTCAATCCCTTCTGCTTTGTATGGGCTAAAATGCTACTTGTGGAATTGGACTCTAGGAGGAATCTGGAAGTTAGGCTAGCTCTGTGTGAGGGAGCCTATCCCCAGTTGCTCCTTGCATTCCATCCGGCCATGTACCCTGAGGAAGCGGAAGGCTGTAAAGTGGTTCTGGAAGTTGTGAAGTGCTCGGTAGATTGGAACTGTTGTTGATGTTTTAGATGAGAGGCACTCTGCCCTCTGTGCACTTCCTGGAGTCTGCAGCCCCTGTAGGACTAGCCTTTGAGGCCTGTTCCCATAGACCACGATTATAACCACACCAGCCTGCTGGTCTGCAACTCCCAACCACTGGCGACCCCAGCAACCTCCCCGTCTCCGCAGCCTTGGTTAAATAACTAACGGTAGAGTGAAAGTGCCTTGGGGACCCAATAAACTTTGATCAAGCACGTGTGCTGGATCTGGTGCTGTTCTCCCAAGGAAATTTTCTGTGGCTGGAAGTGGGGAAACAGACAATATACAAGTACAGGTGACCCTAGAACAACGTGGTGGTTAGCGGTGCCGACCCTCAGTGCAGTCGAAAATTCACGTGCAACTTTACAGTCGACCCTCCGTACATGTGGTTCTGCATCTGCAGATTCAACCTCGGATTGTGTGGCACTGTCGTACGTATTTAGTGAAAAAAAAAATGAGTATAAGTGGACCCGCGTGGTTCAAAGCCATGTTGTTCAAGGGTCCACTGTAAATACCGAACAAGATACTTTCAAAAAGCACTAAGTGCCATGAGGAACATGAGACAGGATGGAGAGACAAGGAGTGATGGGGAGGGATTGATTTTGACAGCTGAAGGCCTCCGTGAGGAGGTGTGGCAGTTTCCTATGGCTGCTGTCACCAAGAACCACAACTGGGGGGCTGAAAACAACAGAAGTTACGCTCTCAGAGTTCTGGAGGCCAGAAGTCCAAAATCAAGGTATCTGCAGGGTTGGTCCCTTCTGGACGCTCTGAAGGAGAATCTGTTTCATGCCTCTCCTGGCTTCTGGTGCTGCCGGGAAGCCTTGGCATTCCCTGGCTTGTGGCAGCATCTCTCCAGTCTCTGTCTCCATCTTCACGCGCCCCTCTTCCCTCTGTGTCTCCCTGTGTCTTATCATCTTACAAGGACACCAGTCATTGGGTTTAGGGCCCACCCTAATCCAGTGTGGCCTCACCTTAACCTGATTCCATCTGCAAAGGACCCGTTGGGTCACATTAGTTCCCGTTAGCGGGAGGTAGTGAGGCTGAGCTGAGACGGGAAGGACAGTGGGGCGTCAGCCTGTGGAGCTGTGAGGACAGAGGACTCGGGATAAACAGAACAGCAAAGGCTGATATCCCACCATCAGAATGAGCCTGGAGTGTCCGGTAAATCGTAAGGCTGGGGCACCTGGTGGGGGGGGAGAATGGCAGGATATGGGGTCACAGGTCAAGAGGGGCCACTCAGGTGTGTGGGATGCTTGGTGCAGCAACACGACCCGAGGGTAACCCACCATCCTCATTTGCCCGGAACTCAGGGGCTTCCCGGGACACAGAATTTTCAGTGCTAACTCCAGGATGGTCCCTGGCAAACTGGGGTGAGTTGGTCATCCTACAGCCGGCTACCTCCTCATGGCTCACCACTGGTTTAGCCAGCACCATCTCATTTTTCCCCAAAATTTCACAATGGGCAAGGAAGAAGAGTCTCCATTAATTGACAGCGTCCTGTGTGCCTTTCACTATGCTAAGCGTTCTCCAGGGATTCGGTCTGCGCAGGCGCCCTGTGAAGGAGGCGTTCTTACTGTGCCAACCGTATGCCACGTCCATTACCACGACCCATGCCTCCTCTTTCCTACTAGCCATATCATTTCCTAAATAGCTTTTCGTGAGATGATGATGATAATTAACCCCAGAGGGTAGGGGGAGTGTCAGGGTGAGGACCTAACAGTTTTCCAAGTGTCCATCAAATGACCAAAAGTGAGCCAGGTGCTTTATATGTAGAAATTTTATTCCCACCGCAACAGGAATAGACAGCAATTATGACCCTTCTTTCATAGATGGGTAGGCGGAGGCTAGGAGAAGCTAACTAACTTGATCAAGGTCACCTAGTGAGGAAAGCAGGGCTCTGGGACTTGAATTCTGCACCTTCCTCTCTATTCCACTGCCCCCTAAGCAACAATGTGCCACATTGATCCGTGGCCACTTGATTTTTCCATGAGGCCAGATGCTCTCAGTATGTGTGTTTGGGATAAAAATTCAGATAGCATCTGGTTTATGTTGCAACTTTGGAGATAATTCCTGTCTCTTTGCACCTTAAGCGTGTTTCCCTTGTGTGCTGAACCAGAAGAAGTTATCCTGGGTTGAGATGCAATGAATGAGATGCTCAGCTTGTAAATTGGGCAGCACATTCCCTTCACTATTTCTTTTTAGGAAGGGCTTCCCTGAATGCTAGAAACTTGGGTGAATCCAGCTTAAGATGGAACACATCGATTGGTGCCTAAAGTGTGTCGGGAACTGTGCTCTAACCTCTAGGCATCAGGAGGCCAGGGCAGGAAAGAAATTTTTGATGCCCAAACAATCTGGTGAAAACTTAGAAGATATTAATAGTTAGTGCTAGTAATGCTGACTTGTACAGCTTTACGTTGAGTGAAGCACTGAGCAAATCTCAGTTAACTCTCACAGCAATCCTATGAAGTCAGACTCAGTTCTTAACCCCGTCTTGTGGATAGAGAAACTGAGGCTGAGAGAGGCTAACTCTCTCAGCCCAAGTCCTCAACTTTTGTAAGTTGCAGGGATTTGACCCAGGAAGCAGTGTGACTCAGAGTGTAATAAGCAAGCCACGAATCTGCCTGGGATAAGTGCATCTGTAGACCTTCATGGGTCTATAAAGGGTCTTAAGAATAACCCTGCCCAGAAATGGGTAGAAAACAAAGGTTCTTGAACCTGACAAGGCCTCATGATATTTTTACTAACAGAACCTCTATGAGTGCAGTGTATTAATGTTTTATGAGACATATTTATAACTATTACTTTTTAAATAGAAATATCAGTCATAAGCCTTTGAACACATACATTTATCTTAAAGGTTATGAGACCCTATGTGGGTGACGTAGTCTATAAAATGCTGTAAAATGGGTTTAACAGTATCTGCCATAACTGAGTTCCATGATTTACCTAAGGAGGTGCTGTTAGCTGGTGGGAAAGTTCAAGTTCTAGAATCAGAGACCTGACCTACTGGGCAAATAATCTCTTGGAGCATTTTTGGATGTCACTTGGTGATTTGGGAAAGTTACTCAACCTCTCTGTGCCTCAGTTTTCTCATATTTAGAATGGGGATAATGATAGTACATTTACTTCAGAGGGTTGTTATTTAAAATAGATAAGTTAATATATGTAAAGAGAGGAGAAAGATCCCTGCTACTAGGTAGGCACTATGTGCGTTGGTTATTATTATCACCACCGTCACCATCACCACCAGTATCACTACCATCAGCTACTACCATTTCCTCTCCTATGAAATCCACCTCCCAGCCATACTCCATGGAGTAAATGATAAAGTGCATGTTAAAATGTTGGCAATTTGTGCAGCGTGCTGGGAATGGTGTTGTGGCTACAGCACTGTTTTTGTCAGGCACAGAACAGAGGGAGGTGCCATGACCAGAGTCTTCCTTGAAGAAGACAGCTCTCTCACTGCTGCCATGCTTCCTTCATAGGTGTCGCCCTCAGTGTGCTCCCCATGTACCTGAACGAGATCTCGCCCAAGGAGATCCGCGGCTCTCTGGGGCAGGTGACCGCCATCTTCATCTGCATTGGCGTGTTCACAGGGCAGCTGCTGGGCCTTCCTGAGCTGCTGGGAAAGGTAAGTGTGGCTCCCCAGCCAACCACGTCCATTCTCACTTCATGTCACCATCTCTGCTCCCTCATGTCCCTTGCCAGACGAAGGGTAGAAAGAGGTGAGCCCTTCCTCTAAAAGCTTGTCCCTATGTCCTAGAATTCTTGAGCATTCAAGCCTTTTGCTTATTATTGGAGGAAAGTTGTTGTTGAGTTTCTTTGATTGGGTTTGATTTTTTTTTTAGAAAATAAAAAATATACAAAAAATTCAAACCTTACAGAATGTTCGAATCCACCCACCCAATAGCTATTGTTAACAGCTCAATAATTTTCATTTAGGCTTTTTTCTTTGCTTATATAAACTTATATATACATAGTTTTGTTTTGTTTTTTAATGGAATCATGCCATATACATTGTTCTGTTACTTGCCGTCTTCATTTAATATATTTTGGGCATCTTTCCAAGATGTTTGGCTTAGCTCTACCTCACTCTTGAGCCTTTCTTTCCCACATTAATATGTAATTGCAGAGTCTTCTGTTGTTGGCTTTCTGTTTTGGAAACAGGAAGGCCTGACTTTAAATCCCAGTACAGGCATGTACTTGCTGTGTGGCCTTGGCAAGGAGGAACACCTCACCCACGTTGGGGTGGGGATAGATGGAATCAAGGGAGGCTTCCCAGAAGAGGTGGCCTCTAAATTGAGCCCTGAAGAGTGAGCAGCAATTAGGCAGGTGATGAGGGGGTTTGGAGAGAAGACCCTGCAGAGAAAGGGAATAACTAAAGAAAAGGCCCTGAGATGGGAACAGGCCTGTAAAAGACGTAGGAGTGGCTTGGGGGCTGAGGGAAAAGTGTGCGTGGGGAGCATGAGAGGTGAGGCGCCTCTTCGCTGAGCCATGGTAGACTTCCTCCTGGGGGAGTAGGGAGCCCTGGGTGACACTAGACCAGGGGAGTGACGTGGACAGAGCTGAGTTAGAAGGTGGCTCTGGGAAGGTGGGGGGCAGGTGTGGGTAGGAGTGGGAGGGGTCAGAAGGGAGGAGAGGAACCTGACGGAGACTTGCTATTGGTGCACATAGTGAGGGAAGGATGAGGCGGGAACTGAGGCAGAGGCCCTGGGGGAGAGAGAGGAAAGGCAGATTGAATCCACAGGCTTTGCTGCCTGAGTGTCCAGTGAAAATGAGGGAAGAATGGTGAGGAGGCCTCCCAGGGATATAGAGCCATCCCCTTCCCACCTACACAAGAAGACCAGGAGGGAGGGAGGGATTAAACCATGACTGAAGGTCGAACGTCAAATGCCCACCACTTCCGGGCATTTGAAGAGAGCACAGCTGACCAACCCCCGCCCTGTGGGCTGCATCCCAGCAGGAGGAGGCCGGCAACAGAAACAAACCGAACAGATGCTCACATCAATGGTGCGCTCGTGTGAAGCACATATTTAATGCCATTCATACTGGCACAGCTACTTTGTGAACAGCTTGTATCTACAGGCATGGAAACAGGAGCTGAGAGAGGTGAGGGATAGAGCTAACTAGTAAAAAAATGTTGGAGCTGAACTCAGAATCCGGGTCTGCCCGCTCGCAGACCCACGTGTGGGGTGTGTCTTTTACAGCCACAAATGGGACCCTCTGGGTTCTCTGGGAATGTGACTATGACTCTGACTCCAGTCCCATCCAGTGAGTTCTTTCCCCACGTCAAGCAATTGCCCGACACCAGCTGGGTGTCCTACCATTCAACTCAATTCTGACACTATCCACCCGGACGTAGTGTCAGATTCTACAGGTTAAGGGCTCAGTCCCGCAAGACTGTCCCTGCTTCAGATGCTAAACTCAAGTCCAGTTACCTGAGCTTCTGACCTGTGGGCTATAAATTAGAAGTTCCCAGGACCCCTCCTTGGGTTCAATTAATTTGCAGGAGTGGCTCACAAAACTCAGGAAACCAGTTTTCTATAAAAGGATGTAACTCAAGAATGGCCAAATGGAAGAGCTGCATAGGGCAAGGTGTGGAGAAAGGGTGCAGGGCTTCCATGCTTTAAAACGTGTTCACCAACAGGGAAGCCCTCCAAGCCCCATCCTTTTGGGTTTTAATGGAGGCTACATTACACAGGCATGACTGACTGAACATTGACCATTGGTGATTGAACTCAATCTCCAGCCCCACTCCCGTCCCCAGATGTCACGGGGGTGGGACCAAAAGTTTCAACCCTCTAATCAATTGGTTGGTTCACCTGGCAACCAGCCCCCATCCTTAGGTGTGGTCCAAAAGTTGCCTCATTGACATAAACTCAGGTGTGGTTGAAAGGGGTTTGTTATGAATACCAAAACATCTTTATTTCTCTTATCACTTAGGAAATTCCAAGGGTTTTAAGAGGAGCTCTGTGCCAGAACCAGGACAAAGACCAAATATAAATTTCTTATTATAAACCACAATAGCACAGTAAGCGCTTGGGTTAGAAAACAGGTTGCATTCTTTGTGCCAGCTACCTGAGTCTTACTAACCCTAGGGCTGGCTCCTGTCTCAATCAGCAAAGGTTTTATAAGCTGACGAATCAAGCATGGTGGCTGCATGATGATAGGATAATGGGAACTGGTTGACATTTATCACTTAAAAAACTTTTTTTTTAATGTTTTGCTATTTTTATTGTGGTAAAATGTACATAATATGGGATTTACATTTTAACCGTTTTAGTGTATAATTCCATAGCATTATGTATGACTTTTTATATTTCAGCTAATCCAGGTCACATCAGAGACATCTGTTTCTGATCTTTTATTATTTACCCTTTTGGATTATTATGGCTACCATTTTGGTTTGGTTGTTTTTGTTGTTTTGCAAAACAAAAAACAACTCACACTTACATTTTTGGTTGTCACATGCATGACAATTTCTATAATTAATGCTTGTTGGAAACAGTTTCCTTACCAAAGTGAGGTCCCATATTAAAGAGACTCTTTTGCTTTTTGTTTTTAAAGTATAAAAGTAACCATTTTTTTGTGTGACAATAAAACAATATAACAATTACAGCCTCAGCTGTTTAAACATAAAATAATATTTTAAAATCAATGAATAGAACTGTGCTCCAGGGGTAAAAAGTAAATAAATATCTGCCTCAATAGAGCCTAAGCTTTTTTCTTTTGAGATACTTGTCAATTTCTCATCTCTCAATAAAGTTCTCTTTGGTAAATCTAATATCAGATTCTTTCTGCTACTTGGGTCCTGTCTTAGTCCTGTGAGGGCTACTATAACAAATACCATAGACTGGTGGCTTATAAACAACAGAAATATATTTCTCACAGTTCTGGAGTCTGGAAGTCCAAGATCAAGGTGCGCGCATGGTCAGGTTCTGGCAAGAGCCCTCTCCCTGCTTTGTACACAGCCACCTTCTCACTGTGTCTTCATGTCATGGAGAGTGAGGTGGTATCTCCCGTGTCTCTTCCTCTAAGGGAAGAGAAGCCCAAAATCCATTTTCCCTTAGCATGAATTTGAAAAAAAAGACATTCCTTGAGTTACTCACACATCCTCATGGCTAGGCCCAAGACTATCTGAAATAAATCCAATCTGATGGGAAAAAATAACCTAGGGGTACCAATGTAGCAAGTAGCAAGAAGGCTTTTAGAACAGATGCCAGAAGGCAAGAGAGAGAATTAATGCTGGTGCCTTGAGTTTAATCAAAGACACATTGTAAAACACTGTGGGGGTTGAACATTTATGTGACATTTTGTATTTCGAAAGAATATTTCAAAAAACATACTAATTAGCTATTTCTCCTACAATGACCAAGAAGAAAGGAACTGAGATAAAAATTGTAGGCAAAAGTGTGAGAAGACTTGGGAACAGCTTGAGGCCATAAGTGAATGGTTTCACATGCCGGGGAGAGCATCCATTCCAGATGAGGATGCGGCCAAGAAAGAATTGGAGCTCAGAGCTCATCAGTGCATCACACACAACTTACGTCCAGTTTGTTCTTTTGTGCAGATATTTAGTGCTCAGCTTGGTACACTTGGGAAATATGAAAAAGGAAGTAAAGCCACTTGAAATTCTGCAGTGATAAGAAAGGCAGACACTTTGAGTATTTTGGTCTACAAGTTTCTTTCTACATTTCTATATCTCTGTTATGCAAGAGAGATAATACTGTGCTTAGCTTTGTGTTTTACTTTTAAAAAATCACCACTCTATCAAAGTCATTTCTCTGTATCACTAGACTCTTTGTAAACACATTTTTAAAATAGCATAGATACATTTTCAGTGTTACATTATATTCTATCACAAAGGTGCAATGTAACTATTGCCCATTACTGAATGCCTTTGCTGTTCCTGAATTTTCACTAACATGAACAATACTGAAACAAATCTCTTTCATAAAACTCTTAATCTCCTTTCTGTTATCTGGTTTGATTTTTTTTTTTGGCTGTGCTGTGAGGCATGCGGGATCTTAGTTCCCTGACCAGGGATCGAACCTGCGCCCTCTACAGTGGAAGCGTGGAGTCTTAACCACTGGACTGCCAGGGGAGTCCCTTGTTTGGTTTTTATGATTATGTTGCATCCATATCCATTGTACACAATATGGAAGAAACTGGTAAATAAAAACATTAAAATGTCTGTATCTCACCATTTCTAGACAAACACCTTAACAGTTTTAAAAGCTTTTTTCCATTATTTTTTAATCACGTAAACTTACACACACACATACACACAAACACAACATTTGGTTCATTACATTTATAACTTTTTGTGTGCTGATTATTTTGCAACACTATATTGTGAACAAGTCATTAAAATTATTTGCCATGATAATTTTAATAATTGTACATTATTCTATTTTTTGAGTTACCATAATGTGTTATTCTTTTATTTGCTGGACATTTGGATTGTGTTTATTATTGAAACACTGAATTTATAAACTTAGGATGAACAATCTTCCACATAAATCATTATTCAAATCTCTATTTGTGTGGTTTAGCATCCTAGAAATGAAAACAATATGTCAAAGAATATAAATTTATTTGAGGATTTCATACATATCAAATTTTTCTCCAGAGGCTGCCTCAATTTGCTTCCGCACCAGCAGTGTACAAGATGCCTTTGTCACCCATGAGCCTTTAAATAACTCTTTGGTATTTGAAAGGCAAAAATAATATATCAATAGTATTGCCTTAGAATACTATTTTGTGTTTCTTTGCTTATTAGCAAGGTTGGCTATTTCATAAATGCATTAGTTTCCTGTTGGTGCTATAACAAATCACCACAAAAGAGATGGAAATTTATTCTTTCATATTCCTGGATGCCAGAAGTTCAAAACCAGTTTCACTGCGATGAAATCAAGGTGTCAGAAGGGCTGTGCCCTTCTGAGGGGAGAATTCTGTTCCTTGTCTCTTCCAGCTTCTGGTGGCTGCTGGCGTTCCTCGGCTTGTGGCCACATTGCTCCAAGGTCTGCCTCTGTGGTCACATTGCCTCCTCCTCTCCTTTCTGTGGTCAGATTTCCCTTTGCCTCTGTCGGCTGAAAAAAAAATGCGCAACCTAAAAGTTGAGAGTTATGTTTTATTTAGCCGACATTCTTAGGACTTCAAGCCCGGGAGACAGCATCTCAAATAACTCTGAGAAAACTGCTCCTCGGAGGTGAGGGGGGAGCTGCAATATATAGGAGTTTTTGCAACAAAGGGCAGGCAGTCGGAACGTAAAAAGATTATTGTTAATTAAAGAAAACCAGATAACTCAAGTTAAGGAATTTAGCGCTTTTTTCTATGTATGGGAAGATGTAAGAGTCTGGGCTCACTGAAATCATTCCTTTGATATGCACCTCAGCTATCTGGGGCCAGTATCCTGTGTTTTCTCATCCTGAGTTTCCTCAGGCTGCAGTCTTGACGTCTGCTAGATGGCGGGCAGTCCTTGTTTCCGTCCTGAGTTCCCTTAGCGCTCAATGTCAGGAGTGCCTGCAATCTCAGGTGGCTGCAACATCCTTTGTTTACTGATACGGCAGGCAGCATTTTTAGTCTACCCCTCCCTCTTCTAAGAACACCTGCGATTGCATTTAGGGCCCATCCAGATAATTCAGGATAATCTTCCCATCTGGAGATCTTTAACTGCAAAAATCTTTTTTGCCACATAGGTTCCAGGGATTAGAATGTGGGTGTCTTCGAGGAGGCCATTACTGAGCTCACCACACTAAGTTAGTTAGTTTTCAAACATGTCTTCTGTAAATGGTCTATTCATGTACTTTGCTTATGTGTCTGTTGGGAAGTTAACGACTCTCTTAGTAATTTTACAACCTCTTTTGCTTTTAAGAATATTAACCCTTTGAGTCTTTTGTAGCGACGTGGATGGATCTAGAGACTGTCATACAGAGTGAAGTAAGTCAGAAAGAGAAAAACAAATATCATATATTAACGCATATATGTGGAACCTAGAAAAATGGTACAGATGAACTGGTTTGCAGGACAGAAACTGAGACACAGATGTAGAGAACAAACGTATGGACACCAAGGGGGGAAAGTGGGGCGGGGGGAGTGGTGGTGGGATGAATTGGGAGATTGGGATTGACATACATACACTGATGTGTATAAAAGTGATGACTAATAAGAACCTGCTGTATAAAAAATAAATTAAATTTTAAAAAAGAATATTAACCCTTTGATATATTTGTGCAAATATATATATATATATATTTATATATTTATTTATTTATTTTTGGCTGCATTGGGTCTTCGTTGCTGTGCGCGGGCTTTCTTTAGTTGCGGTGAGCAGGGGCTACTCTTTGTTGCAGTGTGCGGGCTTCTCACTGCAGTGGCTTCTCTTGTTGCGGAGCACAGGCTCTAGGTGCGTGGGCTCACTAGTTGTGGCTCGTGGGCTCTAGAGCGCAGGCTCAGTAGTTGTGGCGCACGGGCTTAGTTGCTCCGTGGCATGTGGGATTTTCCCAGACCAGGGCTCAAACCCGTGTCCCCTGCATTGGCAGGTGTACTCTCAACCACTGCTCCACCAGGGAAGTCCTGCTGTGCAAATATTTTTATGACTTGGGTTTTTTTACGTTTAATTTCCTTTTTATTTTCAATGTGTGGATTATAAAAGAAATTTTTTTATGTAACAAAGTCTTTCTTTTCCTTTGAGATTTCTTCCACTGGTTTTTAGCTTAGAAATTTCTTCTTCTCTTAGGAATGCAATGAATCTTCATCTGTATTTATTTGCAGTTTGCCTACGGTATCAGTTTTTACATTTAATTCTTAAAATCTTTTGAGTTATTGTAGAATATGGTGTAAAGCATTTAAATTTATCTTTTTCCCACCTCTCTTACCACTTTTTCCTAAACTACTCTTTAATCCAAACAACCTTTCCCCTATTGATTTTTGAGGTTTCTTTACCACACATTAAATTCAAAATATATGTGAGTTTCTGCTTCTGGGCCATCCACTTTGTTCCTTTTATATTTCTATTCTAGTGCCATACTTCATTGTTTTCATCATTGTAACTTTGTTATATGTTTACTACTGTCCTCACCACTGTTCATTTTCAAAACTGTGCCGGAAGCATTCACTTGTATGTTCTCCCATGGGAACTTTAAAACTATTTCCTCATTTTTCAACACAAAAAAGTCATTGAAATTTTGATTGGAATTGTGTTAAACTGAGTCATTAGTTTGAACCCAATTAAGATTGTTTTTCATAATTCATTATTTCCATTGAGAAACATATCATGCCTCCCTCTTCATCTAGATTGTCTTTTGTATCACTCAGCTGTTTTTATTGCTTTTGTATTTCTAACTAAGCAATAGGAACTAATTTTCTTATTCATTATAGTTTTCTCTCTTGTTGCTGCTACTGGAGGTTTCTTCCATTACGTTTTTGATTGTCAACAAAATATGGGAAAGCTACTGATTATATATGTTAATCTGGAACTCTCTTTTGCTTTCTTACAGTTTTTGTCTGTTTATTTGTTTGCTTATCTAGACAATTCAAGTGAGTGATTACTGATAGCATCTGCAAAGACTGATAATTCTGTCCCCTCCTTTCTAATAGTTATGCCCTTTCTTTCTTTTTACTGACATTCATGTCTTATTGCATCGGCCAGGATATGTTAATAATGTTGATTGCAGTGGGCATCTTTGTTTTTTCCTAATTTATTTGGAACACCTATTGTGTTTCACTATTAATGTAAGTATGTTAATTCTTATCAATTTAAAATGGGCTAGTATTTATCTTGGTAAGGAATTATGTATCTCATTTTAGTATTTATATCAGCAATGTGGAAAATATCTTCTAGTTTTTATTAGGCTACTGATGCTTTTTTGTTACCTGACAATCAATTATTGGATATGTTATATTATTAGAATGCCTTGTATTAAACCATCCTCACAGCCCTGGCATTTATCTTTATTGGTCACTGTGGAATATTCTTTTTATATGTTGTTAAATTTGATCCATTGGTATCTTGTTTAGATTTATATACTTATATCCAGAGATGAGATTTGTCTAGAGTTTTGATGCTTAATTTATATTTTTATCTCTTTTCATCTTTTACTCATTCTAGATGATATTATATAACATTAGTTAGTAATTAAAGTATCAAAAGACCTCACTAGTGAAACCATCTCAACATAGTTTTTTCAGGAAGAAATTATTGGAGGATATTTTATCAGTTTCTTCTTTAATTAACAATCTAATCTCTTTTCAGTCAGTTTTAAAAATTGCTGCCTTTTCAATAAAATCACTCATTTCATTGGAACATTCAAATATGCACGCAAATATACATACAACTATATAAGTTTTAACATCCTCATGTCTATTCTTTATATCTTCTCTCGACTTAATTTGATTTTGCTTTCTCTCTCTCTCTCTCTCTTTTTTTTTTTTTTGTTTTTTTGACCGCACTGCAGGGCTTGTGGGATCTCAGTTCCCCGACCAGGGATTGAACCCAGGCCACAGCAGTGAAAGCGCTGAATCCTAACCACTAGAGCACCAGGGAACTCCCTGCTCTCTTCGTTTTTAAATAACATGTCCCAATGGTTGCCTCTAATTTTGCTATTTGAAAGACTAAACTCTGTTATCCATTTTATTGCTTTCCAATTTTAATTCCTGCTTTTTCATTATTATTCATACATTTTTTCCCTTGAACATAGATTTGCCAACATTCCCAAAATTTTAGTATGCCACTTTCTCAATGTTATTTTTCTAAATAATTTGTCGTTTTGATTCCATGTTGGGAACAATTAATTAGAATAATGTTTTCAATTCCCAAACAGACGTGACTTTGTTCTTGTCACTCACTGCCAGTTTCATTTTGCTGTGTAAAGAGAAAGTAATCCATAAATTCCTCCTTTGGGGAACACGTTAAGGTTACTCTGTGGCCAGTTTGCAGTCACCTTTTAGAAGTATCCCATGTTTGCTCAAGGACAGTAGCTTTTTCTTGGCACATTGTAACACAGAGAATTGGTATTACAAAATGATTGTGATGTCATCACAACAATTATTGTTAATGTACAAAATGCTAAGGATCTCATACCGGAAAAATTTCACACAAGATTAAAAAGAGGTGAGAAAATCTGATTCTATCATAGACAAACGAACTCCAAAGGGCAGAGCACAGAGCAGGCCAGTTGCAGCTGCAGCATCGAGTCATGGGCACGCGGGTTCTGGTGCCAAACTGCCTGGGTCTGCCTTCCAGCCCCACCACCACGCGCTGTGGGACTTTGAGTAAAGTTTCTGAACCTCTCTTAGCCGTTTCCTTACCTATCAATGAAATTACAATGGCACCTCTCTCGTGGGGGTTTCTTGTAAGGCTTGAAGAAGGAAACAGATGTCAAGCATTTGGAACAGTACCTGGAGCTGGTGGTAAATAGATGTCAGCCAATATCTCATTTAATTCATGTAGCAGCCCTTGGAAATAAATATTATTACTTTCTATGTTAGAGATTAAAGGTTCAGTCTCAGAGAGGTTTAATAATTACCCCAAGTGGCTTATGTCCATTGTCCAGGTGGTAGGGGAGGGAGACACCATTCCAGGTAGAGCAAATGGCCAGTGCAAAAACAAAAATAAAAATAAGAAGACTGAGGGAGAGCTAGGCACATTTGGAAGCAGAGTGGCTCAATAAGAGCGCCACAGATTGAATGAATGACAACGTGAACGAGTTAAGGCAATGAGATGTTAGCATTGCTTTGAAAATCCAGCCCCATATCCTTGGTGTGCAGAGAATGGAGGGTACTCAGAGCAGAGGGGATGGGAGCATGCACATAGGTGCAGCCTAGCATCTTATAGATGAGGAAGCGGCACCCGAGAGGGAGGGGTGCCATGCTTGTTCATTGGTGTGTTCAGCAAAGAGCCACCAGGGGTGTCCGTGTCCAGGGAAGGGGCACCAGACAGCTGACAGAGACTGCAAGGGGGACAGAGCACCCAAGGAGGAGGGACAGTGGCTGATGAAATTAGATGGGAGCCCCGGATTGTGGGTAGGCTGGCCTTTAACTCCTAGACTTCCCGCTCGTGTCTGAAAGGTGAGTTTCATACACTCAACCCAGACACGAAGTCACGGGCTCAGGATAGCAGATCTAATAGCAGACACACTCTTCAAATAGGATGGGCCACTTGTGTTGGCTCAGGACCACAGCAAAGGGAAAAAAGAAGCAACATCTCTCGGCTCCCAATCACGTACCAGGCCCATGCTAGGATATCGCCGCTGTCAACCTCACAGCAACCCTGCAAAATAAGTGTTAATTACTCTTCTCATGCGATTCCAGAGAGAACAAGTAATTTGCTCAAGGCCCCAGAGCTAGTAAGTAGAAGAACCAGAACTGAACTTGGGTCTAACTCTGAAGCTGAGTGGGGCTGTGAAAGGCCCAAGGTTATGGCCCAAATTTGTGACCCAAAGTCTTGGAGCTCATTGGTAACTAGGCTGGTACCTGACCACTGGCAGTCACACCTTCCATATCCCCAGAATCCAGGTCATCAATAGGAAGGTCCAAATCACAGGGCGTCCTTGTGCTTCTGTGAGCCTTAGAACAAACCACATTTCTTTGTCTTCCTTTCTTGAGCTCCATTTGGAGGACACTGATCTGATCACAGATGAGCCACAATCAGGATTTGTAGAAGGAGGTGACAGACGAAGCCGTGGTATGAATGGATCTGAACAATGAGACCCAGAAACCAGGATGATTCAGCTAGAACGCAGGAGCCTGACAAAGGGATTCATAATGGGCTTCAAGTTCAGGCAGCATTATTTAGAAAAGAATGCTGGTTACCTAATTACCTCGAGAAAGAGAACAGTGATCTGTATAAACGTATTGTCAGAAAAATTGGACTGCTCGGGTTAAGAGCACAGAGCTGGGTACCACACTGCCTGGGGTGGGTGTACCACTCTGCCATTTATAAGATGCATGACTATGAATGCATTACTTAACTTCTTGGTGCCTTTGTTTTCTCATCTGTCAAATGGGAATGAAGGCAGGGGTGTTGTGAGGGTGAAATCGAGTTACTCTGTATGAAGCACTCATCAAATTCACACGTGCTCAGTGCCAGCCTGTCACTGTAGGTTGGCCCGGGGAGGCACTCTGCAGGTCAACAACCTTTAAACATTGCATGGATTTCTCTCTCTAAAATGAGGAAGGGACAAAGTTGATTTCATGGGAAATTTTGCTGCAGGACGTCTAACCCCTCTCTCCACCTCTCCAGCCTCAGTTTCCTTATCTGTAAAATGGGAATAATAGCTACTGACCTTACTTTCCCATAAGATTGCTCGAGAACCAAGCGAAGCAGAAGGCACTCAAACCCTTTGAAAAGCAGAAAAATGTTGCAGGAAGCGGGTAGGGAGCTGGTGTTTCTTGAAAGGTGACCCTGGGCAGGTCACTTCACTCACATGTGGCATTTGGGACAATTTTCTGAGAGGTGAATGTTATGCCCTGAGAAGGTAATTTCAGTATTATTTCTAAGACAGGAAAATGCGAGGGTAATCATACAGCGATGTTCTTGAGGTGTCTTTTGTTGTTGAAGTCAGAGTCAGACCATGAATATGTACAGTAAGTCCCCTACATATGAACAAGTTCCATTCTGAGAGCATGTTCATAAATCCAATTTGTTCATAAGTCCAACAAAGTTAGCCTAGGGACCCAACTAACACAATTGGCTACACCGTACCAGCTATATCACCGCTGCTTTTACGCTTGCTTCCAGACATCCTGGGCTTGAAATAGATACTGTACTACTGTACTCTATACAGTACTGTACAGTAAAGTACACAGAAGCACAACCACTTTTAGAGGGTGCACACAGGTGACAATGTACGCCAGACACGTGAACTGACTTACGTGATAGGACATGCAAACACACGTTCGCATCTTTGAAAGTTCTCAACTTGAAGGTTCATATGTAGGGGACTTACTGTACCTGAAACAGTGATTCTAGAGCAACACATTTGCTGCAATGACCTGAGCGTCTTAGCGTCTGGATTGTACCCTGTGGGTTGGGGTGGTGTTGACTTCTGCAGGATCTGGAGTGGAGATGGTGAGAGACTGACCCATCATAAGGTGGTGTCGTGTGGTGCAGACACAGCTGGGCACATGGTCCCCACCCCAGGGCTCTGTTAGCTGCAGCCAGCAGGGTCCCCCCTCTGGAAGGCGGCTGTGGGGACATCGAGGTCATGGGTTCCATGGACGTTCATTGACCGGTGCTGTTTCCCTTTTGAGACCCAGCTTGTGACAAGTAACAAGCAAGGTGCATTCAACCCTTTTACAAAGCATCCCTTCAGAAGGTGACTGTTTCTCCCTCGCTGAATGGCTGATGCATGGACCTGCACCTCACCCTGGTGGAATCCGTTTTGGTAACAGCATGAGCCACTGCAGCTGAGCTCGAGTGATCTCTGATGAGTTCTGTACAGAACTTTCTATAGAGGAGCAGGACTGGTTCAGCCTAATATCATCTGCATATAAATTCACTATTTAGCTAGCAGCTGCCACGAGGGAAGGCGATGGGTATTGCTTCGCACTGAGAACCACGTGGTATCAGGAATAATGTCACAAAAAGAGCCCCGTGCACAGATCAGAAGAGCCACGCTCTCATTCAACTCTGTCCCCCAATTTCTCACGTGAGCTTGCCTCAGCTACTTAACCTTTGTGGGTCTCATTTTTCTCTTCTATAGACTGCAAATTATAATAATACCTCATAGGGGACTATTATTTATGCTACTTTAGCCCTTTAATAGGATACCATGTAGGGAAGTTTTAGCTTTTGTATATATGTGGGGTGTGCGTGTGTGTGCGTGTGTGTATTTAGTACTTTAAAAGCAGGGGTGTGTGTTATTTCAGGGGTCTCTATCTTATCTGCAGCATCGCTTACCTATGCCATTCATCTTACTCAACACGTATTCAGTCAAGAAGCATTTACTGAACACCTGCCAAGTGCCAGGCATTGGGAAGAAACATAAAAGAACATGGCAGGGGGCGGCCCTGAGGAGCTCAGTCTAGTCGGAGAGACATACCCATAAAGAAAGACGTGCTATACAGGTAACAAGTGCTTTCATAGAATTCTGTACCAGGAAGAGATGTCATCCAGAGGAGGAAATGCTAAAATTGTGAGGATACATAGATGTTCTGCGGATAAGGGCAGGCATTCCTGGGAGAGGAAGCAGCAGGTGCAAAGGCACAGCATCATGAAATCAGCTTGTCAGACTCAGGGACGCCCTCGGGTTGGCAGGAGCAGAGCAGAGGGGCAGAGGGCTCCTCTGTCTAGCCAGTGGCAAGGCTGGAGTCCTGGAAGGGTGCTCATAAAACAGGGCTTTGTATTCCAGGCGAAGAGATTTGAACTTGATCGTGAGGGCAATAGGGAGCTGCTGGAGGTTTTAGACAGAGAAGTAGCTTAGAACGTCAGATTCACATTTTAGAAGGATCGCTCTGAGGCTGTGAGGGCAAAGCAAAGAATGCAGTAGGATTTCGGGACAGTGAAGATGCTGTTGTCAGAATCCAGGCAAAACGCTGTAAGAAGCTCCCCTAAGGCAAATGCTAGCAAGGTAGAAGAGGAGGAGATGCACAAGACAGAGATTTCAGAAACAGAGCCAATAGGATTACATGAGGATAGGCAGCCGATCGGATGGCAGTGGGAGGCCTGTGAGTTAAAGGCAGGAATGGAGGTGATGTCGGGTTTCTTAATTGAATTTCTGGACAGGTGGTGATAGCCCCGGCTTGTGGTCCAGGGACAGGCATGCGTGGGCTGGGAGGTGGGGGACACGATGCGGAGATTATGGAACCCAAGGGTTATCAGTGGAGCTGTCCCCTAGGCAACTGGAAATGTGAGTTAGGGGCCCCAGTAAGAGGTGTGGCCCGGACGTGGAGGTTTGGAGTCATGGCCCCATACATGTATCTTAGGTTGGGTTCCCCAGGGAAGAGACGCTGAGATGGAGATTTGTGAGCAGGAAGTTGATGGGGGAGTGTTCTCAGATCAACACCTGTCAGGCAGTAAAGGAAGCAGGACTCAACAGAGGGAGAGGGTGAGCTGCCCTCAGTCGCAACGGAGGTCTCAGCCCACAGGGAGCACTGGACCTGGGAGGACCCATCAGAGGTGCACCACTTTCAGGCAGGGGAGGAGAGGCCTTTGTGCCTCCACGTCAGCCAGCCACTGGGTGCAGCTTGCTCCTAAGGAGGCATGAGTTGCCTTGTGGAGGAAGCATCCTTCAAGGGCATGTCTCTGGGGGAAGGCGGGGACCCACCTGCTCTCCCGTAGCCGACAACACTCCCGGCAGCTGGGGAATGAGCCCCTCAGTTCTGCGCCACACACCACTGTCCGCCGCAGCTGGAGGTGAGGCCCTAGGCTCTCAATTGGTTGCCACTGGAGCCACCTGGACAGCTTGAACAACCCAGCACCCAGACCACACCCCCAGGCCTATTAACCCCAAATCTCCAAGTGTGGGAGACCATGGGCATCAGCAGTTTTCAGAATCCCCCAGGTGATTCCAATGTGCAGCCAAGTCTAAGAACCACTGCCCTGGGGGAAGTGATGGAGATGAACAGAAAAGAGGGTTGAGCTCAAATCCCTGGGAAGGTGCTCAAAGAAACTGGAGAAGAACCGGGAGAGAGGTGTCCTGGAAGGTCACAGGCAGTGGATTCCAGAAAGAAGTGCTCCCCTGCAGCAAGAACCCATGTGGTACCATGCCTGAGGGAGAGGGTGACCCAGCTGCTCTAAAATATACCTGGGATTTGGCTTTAATCGGGCATTGTAAGGTGACAGACACTGCCTTTGAAAGAAGAGTTTATTATTCACAGTCCCCTTGTGAAGGTGCACACCACCCCATGCAGGGCCACACGAGGAAGCACCAGGGTGCGTCAGGAGGCAGAAGGAGAGAGGGCAGGGTGCAACCCAGAGCCTTTATTGTGGCTTCTGTGGGAAGGACTGGGGGAGGCAAGCTTGGGAAAGCTTAGGATGGCATAGTTTGAATAATTTCAGGTGGTCCCAGGGCTACAGGGGCTGTCTCTACTTGTCTGGTACCTGGCCCTGGGGTGATTTAGGGCAGGGGGCATACTGACTTGGTGTGTCAGAGTTAAATAGAGGAAGTGGTTGGTGTGGGCTCTGGATTGGTTGGTTTGTATGTTAAAGGCATGCTCCCAGGCAAGTTGTTTGCTAGGAATTAGCTAGCCTGGGAGGGGGAGTCTCTCCAGGATCAGTAAGGCTCCAAGTTATCAAATCATCATAAAACACAGGAAATAAAAAGCAAGGTTAATAACCAGCCCTGAGGGCCCTCAGCTTGGAGGTCAGAGTGGGCTGGATTTCAGCCTCAACTCACCCCCTGGGGGCACTGGGCACAACTTTCACAATACACAGTAGCCTTGACCTTGGATTCCTTGGGGCTGCAGAGGAGATGACTCTTCAGAAGAGAGAGAAAAAGAGGTGCAAACTCCCAGGTTAGGGAACCTGCAGTGGGAGGGGGCTTGATCCCAGGGATGGAACTCTCCAGAATTCCTGTGGAAATGCTCACAATGAAAGAATATCAGCTATATATATAGCTATATATATATATATATATATAGGCTATAACGTATATATACGTTCTGCCAGCCCCAGGGACCTGACCTAGTTCTTTACCTCTTCCATCCTTGGGGGGAAGGGGGTGGTCAGACGCTGGGTAGAAGCTGGGGGAGGGCAGGGGGAGGAAGAAAAATGAACCTCAAACATCTACCTCCCACCCCCAACTCTTTCCACTGCAGACTCCAGCTCCATGCAGGCTTGGACTGGCAGGGGGAGGCGGGTGGAAAATTCGTCATTCAGCCATGATTTTGATTGTGATTTTGAAACTGTGACTCTGGGACCATCTAAGACCCCTGAGATGGGGCGGAGAAGGGCACCCTCAGTGATTACATTTTGAGTGAATGTAGGAGACAAAAACCAAGGTCGTGTTTCGATGACACCATGAACTCTATGTTTTTAAACTTTGTTGCAGTTACATTTGTAAAGTATCCAGCACGGAGCTTGACACTTGGAGAGCTGGATGAATGTTAGCCTTGAGTCTAATGAATGAGATCTTAAATATGAAGACATATAAAGAAAAACAGCCCATTTCATCCCCCAGATAGTCTTGTGAGGGAGATCTCCTTCCTCCCCTTCTCACCTCCAGTAGCATGGAGCTCGGCGGCCTTGGGAGCCTGTCCTGGCAGTGGCAGGAGTGGCCACCAGCACCACCTTCCCGGCTCCACTTGACTGGGGGGCAATGGCACGATGTGATGTCCTTAAATTAGAACCTGACTTGGGATAAGATCAATGATTCCAACTCTACTTAAAAGTTTTTGCTATCTCATCATGGTCCAGGAGGGTTTTATATATGGAAAGGCCTGAGGTCATCTATAGCTTGGGGGAAATAGGACCTAGAAGTCTATTCTAAAAAAGGAAGCCTTGCAGATGAAAGAGGAAGATAACTGAGTTGTCGCAAGACCCACTCACCTTACCTGAGAGAGAGTGAAAATCATCTCGGCAGACAAGACTATCTATTTTTCTTCCCTCCCAAGTAAAATAAGCAAGTGTAAGGGCTCTGGCCTCATGCTTTACTGAACACAACAGGCTCTAACTGGCACCACAAGAACTCATCTGAGAGTCACTCTCCGGAGCACGTAGTGGTCCCATGTTAGGCGGGTCATACTGTAACCAACAGTGGGGGTCTGGTTGCTCGCCCCTCAAAAGCCAATAAAGAGGCTTTTTGCTTTATTTCAGATGCCGGCAACCGGGGGTTGGCGGGGGGAGGGCGGACTCCTGTCCAAAAGCTGGCTCACCGCCCCCCCTCCGCAATCAGGGGGCAAGAGCTTTTCTAGGTGGAGGGAGGGGGCTACGTGCAGAAGCTGCACAGTCAGCTCCGACAGTCGTCTGGAAACTGGTCACATGGTGGTCTGATCAGCGTCATCTTGACTGTTTTAACTACAGTTAATCTTCAGTTCCAGCGTCGGTTTGTTCCCATTTCTTTGAGTCCAGTTCTTGGAATTGTAGCAATTTATGTCATGGCTACAGTCTGGTCATCATGGAGTTAACTTCTTCCACCTGGTGAGGGTTTTAGTATCTATAAGACAGCTCACAGGATATGGCTCAGAATATTATTTATAGCCCTTGAATAGAAACTAAAGGTCCCTGACTATGCTTAATGACTAAACTATTATTATTTAGTCCTGTTGGACTGTTTTCCTTTGTTTCTGCATTTTCTCACTTCTCTGATTAAACTTATTCTTTGGCTAAAGTTTTTCCACAGACAAAAGGCAGGTGGAGAACATAGTGCTGGGGGGCAAGGACCATAGGGTCCTGCTCCATTTCAATACATGTTTTTTTAAAACATGCCTTTTTGTTTGAATAGCTCCTGAGAAAGAAATGCAAATGGCAGGGCTCTTTACGACAGTGATGGTATGTAAGAAGCCCCTTCCCACGCTCCTGTGTTTCTCCAGTAGGTATTTATTGAACAACTACTATGTGCCAGGCATGCTCTCTGCCCTCAGGCAGCAAGAGGTCTAAACTGTAATGGGAAATGCCGAGACCTCGGCTTGGTGCTAGGACCAGGTACCCAGGAGCATCTTTGAGGACCACTGGAGGCTGATGGAAGAGGTCAGATCCCCTGGGTCTGGTGGCCTCATGGTCCCTCCCTGGTCACTGAGGCACCTGTGACCAGGCTTCATGGATCAGAACTCAGGTTCTGGGATCTGAGACCTGGCGTTCAGTTGGGCCTCTGTGACCAAACTGGGGCCCTGATGAGTCATTTAACCTCTCTATGCTGTGGTGGCTGTTTCTGTAAACTGGGCATCATCATGGGCTCCATCTCGGTGGACAGCTGTGAAGATGCAAAGAGATAGTCTATGTGATGAACTTTTCACGGCGTTTGGAATGCTAGTGTGTGGATTCCTAGGCCGAACACTTTATACATCTGTTAAGTCATTTAACCCCCCCCCCAACGACCAACGTATAGGCATAAGCATTATCCTCATTTTACAGATAAGAAAACTGAGGCATGAGCAGTTAGGTCACTTGCCCAAGGCCACAGAGAGTGGGAGAGAGGCAGCATTCAAATCCAGACAGCCTGCTCAGGATCTGTGCCCAGGCTGCAGGTCACTGCTCCTAAGTGTTCACAGTAGTT